>NC_079202.1:12304801-12323559 GCF_026745355.1 Beta vulgaris subsp. vulgaris
TCAGATTCTGAGCTCACGAACCCTTAGAAATGGTAAAAAAACAATTCAGGCTTTGAATATGCTCAATCTGATGTCCGAGCTAGGAGTTAGGTCCCAAAATTACGATATTGAGCCTATAAAGAGCATGAAACATAGACGAAAATATGAATTCAAGGAATTTAGATTCTGAGCTCACGAACCCTTAGAAATGGTAAAAAAAACAATTCAGGCTTTTGAATCGCTCAATTCTGATGTCCGAGCTAGGAGTTAGGCCCAAATTACGATTTTGAGCCTAAATGAGCATGAAACAGACGCGAAAAATCGGACTTCAAGGAATTCAGATTCTGAGCTCACGAACCCCTTAGAAATGGTAAAAAAAAACAATTCAGGCTTTTGAATCGCTCAATTCGTGTCCGAGCTAGGAGTTAGGCCAAATTACGATTTTAGGTTAGATGAGCATGAAACAGACGCGAAAAATCGGAATTCAAGGAATTCAGATTCTGAGCTCACGAACCCCTTAGAAATGGTAAAAAAAAATTCAGGCTTTTGAATCGCTCAATTCTGATGTCCGAGCTAGGAGTTAGGCCCAAATTACGATTTTGACCTAGATGAGCATGAAAAGACGCGAAAAATCGAACTTCAAGGAATTCAGATTCTGAGCTCACGAACCCTTAGAAATGGTAAAAAAAACAATTCAGGCTTTTGAATCGCTCAATTCTGATGTCCGAGCTAGGAGTTAGGCCCAAATTACGATTTTAGGCTTAGATGAGCATGAACAACGACGAAAACAGAAAATCGGACTTCAAGGAATTCAGATTCTGAGCTCACGAACCCCTTAGAAATGGTAAAAAAAATTCAGGCTTTTGAATCGCTCAATTCTGATGTCCGAGCTAGGAGTTAGGCCCAAATTACGATTTTCGGCCTAGATGAGCAGAAAAACACGGAAAAATTTCGGAAGTTCAGATTCTGAGCTCACGAACCCCTTAAAAATGTTAAAAAAACAATTCAGGCTTTTGAATCGCTCAATTCTGATGTCAGGGCTAGGAGTTAGGCCCAAATTACGATTTTAGCCCAAAGAGCATGAAACAACGCGAAAAATCGATTCAAGGAATTCAGATTCTGAGCTACGAACCCTTAGAAATGGTAAAAAAACAATTCAGGCTTTTGAATCGCTCAATTCTGATGTCCGACTAGGAGTTAGGCCCAAATTACGATTTTGACCTAGATGAGTGAAAAACGCGAAAAATCGACTTCAAGGAATTCAGATTCTGAGCTCACGAACCCCTTAGAAATGGTAAAAAAACAATTCAGGCTTTTGAATCGCTCAATTCTGATGTCCGAGCTAGGAGTTAGCCCAAATTAC
This sequence comes from Beta vulgaris subsp. vulgaris, assembly GCF_026745355.1. Taxonomy (NCBI): domain Eukaryota; kingdom Viridiplantae; phylum Streptophyta; class Magnoliopsida; order Caryophyllales; family Amaranthaceae; genus Beta; species Beta vulgaris. The sequence continues at coordinate 12,306,144 of NC_079202.1, forward strand.
GATTTTAGGCCTAGATGAGCATGAAACAGACGCAAAAAATCGGACTTCAAGGAATTCAGATTCTGAGCTCACGAACCCCTTAGAAATGGTAAAAAAAAATTCAGGCTTTTGAATCGCTCAATTCTGATGTCCGAGCTAGGAGTTAGGCCCAAATTACGATTTTAGCCTAGATGAGCATGAAACAGACGCGAAAAATCGGACTTCAAGGAATTCAGATTCTGAGCTCACGAACCCCTTAGAATGGTAAAAAAACAATTCAGGCTTTTGAATCGCTCAATTCTGATGTCCGAGCTAGGAGTTAGGCCCAAATTACGATTTTGAGGCTAGATGAGCATGAAACAGACGCGAAAAATCGGACTTCAAGGAATTCAGATTCTGAGCTCACGAACCCCTTAGAAATGGTAAAAAAACAATTCAGGCTTTTGAATCGCTCAATTCTGATGTCCGAGCTAGGAGTTAGGCCCAAATTACGATTTTGAGCTAGATGAGCATGAAACAGACGCGAAAAATCGGATTCAAGGAATTCAGATTCTGAGCTCACGAACCCCTTAGAAATGGTAAAAAAAACAATTCAGGCTTTTGAATCGCTCAATTCTGATGTCCGAGCTAGGAGTTAGGCCCAAATTACGATTTTGAGCTATGAATGAAACAGACGCGAAAAATCGGACTTCAAGGAATTCAGATTCTGAGCTCACGAACCCCTTAGAAATGGTAAAAAAAACAATTCAGGCTTTTGAATCGCTCAATTCTGATGTCCGAGCTAGGAGTTAGGCCCAAATTACGATTTTAGCCTAGATGAGCATGAAACAGACGCGAAAAATCGGACTTCAAGGAATTCAGATTCTGAGCTCACGAACCCCTTAGAAATGGTAAAAAAAACAATTCAGGCTTTTGAATCGCTCAATTCTGATGTCCGAGCTAGGAGTTAGGCCCAAATTACGATTTTGAGCCTATATGAGCATGAAACAGACGCGAAAAATCGGACTTCAAGGAATTCAGATTCTGAGCTCACGAACCCCTTAGAAATGGTAAAAAAAACAATTCAGGCTTTTGAATCGCTCAATTCTGATGTCCGAGCTAGGAGTTAGGCCCAAATTACGATTTTAGGCTTAGATGAGCATGAAACAGACGCGAAAAATCGGATTCAAGTAATTCAGATTCTGAGCTCACGAACCCCTTAGAAATGGTAAAAAAAACAATTCAGGCTTTTGAATCGCTCAATTCTGATGTCCGAGCTAGGAGTTAGGCCCAAATTACGATTTTGAGCCTAGATGAGCATGAAACAGACGCAAAAATCGGACTTCAAGGAATTCAGATTCTGAGCTCACGAACCCCTTAGAAATGGTAAAAAAACAATTCAGGCTTTTGAATCGCTCAATTCTGATGTCCGAGCTAGGAGTTAGGCCCAAATTACGATTTTGAGCCTAGATGAGCATGAAACAGACGCGAAAAATCGGACTTCAAGGAATTCAGATTCTGAGCTCACGAACCCCTTAGAAATGGTAAAAAAAAATTCAGGCTTTTGAAATCGCTAATCTGATGTCGAGCTAGAGTACCCAAATTACGATTTTGAGCCTAGATGAGCATGAAACAGACGCGAAAAATCGGACTTCAAGGAATTCAGATTCTGAGCTCACGAACCCCTTAGAAATGGTAAAAAAAACAATTCAGGCTTTTGAATCGCTCAATTCTGATGTCCGAGCTAGGAGTTAGGCCCAAATTACGATTTTAGGCCTAGATGAGCATGAAACAGACGCGAAAAATCGGAATTCAAGGAATTCAGATTCTGAGCTCACGAACCCCTTAGAAATGGTAAAAAAAACAATTCAGGCTTTTGAATCGCTCAATTCTGATGTCCGAGCTAGGAGTTAGGCCCAAATTACGATTTTGACCTAGATGAGCATGAAACAGACGAAAAATCGGACTTCAAGGAATTCAGATTCTGAGCTCACGAACCCTTAGAAATGGTAAAAAAAACAATTCAGGCTTTTGAATCGCTCAATTCTGATGTCCGAGCTAGGAGTTAGGCCCAAATTACGATTTTAGCCTAGATGAGCATGAAACAGACGCGAAAAATCGGACTTCAAGGAATTCAGATTCTGAGCTCACGAACCCCTTAGAAATGGTAAAAAAAACAATTCAGGCTTTTGAATCGCTCAATTCTGATGTCCGAGCTAGGAGTTAGGCCCAAATTACGATTTTAGGCCTAGATGAGCATGAAACAGACGCGAAAAATCGGACTTCAAGGAATTCAGATTCTGAGCTCACGAACCCCTTAGAAATGGTAAAAAAAACAATTCAGGCTTTTGAATCGCTCAATTCTGATGTCCGAGCTAGGAGTTAGGCCCAAATTACGATTTTAGGCCTAGATGAGCATGAAACAGACGCGAAAAATCGGACTTCAAGGAATTCAGATTCTGAGCTCACGAACCCCTTAGAAATGGTAAAAAAACAATTCAGGCTTTTGAATCGCTCAATTCTGATGTCCGAGCTAGGAGTTAGGCCCAAATTACGATTTTAGGCCTAGATGAGCATGAAACAGACGCGAAAAATCGGATTCAAGGAATTCAGATTCTGAGCTCACGAACCCCTTAGAAATGGTAAAAAAAACAATTCAGGTTTTGAATCGCTCAATTCTGATGTCCGAGCTAGGAGTTAGGCCCAAATTACGATTTTAGCCTAGATGAGCATGAAACAGACGCAAAAATCGGACTTCAAGGAATTCAGATTCTGAGCTCACGAACCCCTTAGAAATGGTAAAAAAAACAATTCAGGCTTTTGAATCGCTCAATTCTGATGTCCGAGCTAGGAGTTAGGCCCAAATTACGATTTTGAGCCTAGATGAGCATGAAACAGACGCGAAAAATCGGACTTCAAGGAATTCAGATTCTGAGCTCACGAACCCCTTAGAAATGGTAAAAAAAACAATTCAGGCTTTTGAATCGCTCAATTCTGATGTCCGAGCTAGGAGTTAGGCCCAAATTACGATTTTGAGCCTAGATGAGCATGAAACAGACGCGAAAAATCGGACTTCAAGGAATTCAGATTCTGAGCTCACGAACCCCTTAGAAATGGTAAAAAAAACAATTCAGGCTTTTGAATCGCTCAATTCTGATGTCCGAGCTAGGAGTTAGGCCCAAATTACGATTTTGGCCTAGATGAGCATGAAACAGACGCGAAAAATCGGATTCAAGGAATTCAGATTCTGAGCTCACGAACCCCTTAGAAATGGTAAAAAAACAATTCAGGCTTTTGAATCGCTCAATTCTGATGTCCGAGCTAGGAGTTAGGCCCAAATTACGATTTTGAGCCTAGATGAGCATGAAACAGACGCAAAAATCGGACTTCAAGGAATTCAGATTCTGAGCTCACGAACCCCTTAGAAATGGTAAAAAAAACAATTCAGGCTTTTGAATCGCTCAATTCTGATGTCCGAGCTAGGAGTTAGGCCCAAATTACGATTTTGGTTCTAGATGAGCATGAAACAGACGCGAAAAATCGGACTTCAAGGAATTCAGATTCTGAGCTCACGAACCCCTTAGAAATGGTAAAAAAAACAATTCAGGCTTTTGAATCGCTCAATTCTGATGTCCGAGCTAGGAGTTAGGCCCAAATTACGATTTTAGGCCTAGATGAGCATGAAACAGACGCGAAAAATCGAATTCAAGGAATTCAGATTCTGAGCTCACGAACCCCTTAGAAATGGTAAAAAAAACAATTCAGGCTTTTGAATCGCTCAATTCTGATGTCCGAGCTAGGAGTTAGGCCCAAATTACGATTTTGAGGCCTAGATGAGCATGAAACAGACGCGAAAAATCGGACTTCAAGGAATTCAGATTCTGAGCTCACGAACCCTTAGAAATGGTAAAAAAAAACAATTCAGGCTTTTGAATCGCTCAATTCTGATGTCCGAGCTAGGAGTTAGGCCCAAATTACGATTTTGAGCCTAGATGAGCATGAAACAGACGCAAAAAATCGGACTTCAAGGAATTCAGATTCTGAGCCACGAACCCCTTAGAAATGGTAAAAAAAACAATTCAGGCTTTTGAATCGCTCAATTCTGATGTCCGAGCTAGGAGTTAGGCCCAAATTACGATTTTGAGCCTAAATGAAAACAGACGCGAAAAATCGGACTTCAAAGAATTCAGATTCTGAGCTCACGAACCCCTTAGAAATGGTAAAAAAAACAATTCAGGCTTTTGAATCGCTCAATTCTGATGTCCGAGCTAGGAGTTAGGCCCAAATTACGATTTTAGGCCTAGATGAGCATGAAACAGACGCGAAAAATCGGACTTCAAGGAATTCAGATTCTGAGCTCACGAACCCCTTAGAAATGGTAAAAAAAACAATTCAGGCTTTTGAATCGCTCAATTCTGATGTCCGAGCTAGGAGTTAGGCCCAAATTACGATTTTGAGCCTAGATGAGCATGAAACAGACGCGAAAAATCGGACTTCAAGGAATTCAGATTCTGAGCTCACGAACCCCTTAGAAATGGTAAAAAAAACAATTCAGGCTTTTGAATCGCTCAATTCTGATGTCCGAGCTAGGAGTTAGGCCCAAATTACGATTTTGAGCCTAGATGAGCATGAAACAGACGCGAAAAATCGGACTTCAAGGAATTCAGATTCTGAGCTCACGAACCCCTTAGAAATGGTAAAAAAAACAATTCAGGCTTTTGAATCGCTCAATTCTGATGTCCGAGCTAGGAGTTAGGCCCAAATTACGATTTTAGGCCTAGATGAGCATGAAACAGACGCGAAAAATCGGATTCAAGGAATTCAGATTCTGAGCTCACGAACCCCTTAGAAATGGTAAAAAAACAATTCAGGCTTTTGAATCGCTCAATTCTGATGTCCGAGCTAGGAGTTAGGCCCAAATTACGATTTTAGCCCTAGATGAGCATGAAACAGACGCGAAAAATCGGACTTTAAGGAATTCAGCTTCTGAGCTCACGAACCCCTTAGAAATGGTAAAAAAAACATTCGGTTTTGAATCGCTCAATTCTGATGTCCGAGCTAGGAGTTAGGCCCAAATTACGATTTTGAGCCTAGATGAGCATGAAACAAGCGCGAAAATCGGACTTCAAGGAATTCAGATTCTGAGCTCACGAACCCCTTAGAAATGGTAAAAAAAACAATTCAGGCTTTTGAATCGCTCAATTCTGATGTCCGAGCTAGGAGTTAGGCCCAAATTACGATTTTAGCTAATGAGCATGAAACAGACGCGAAAAATCGGATTCAAGAATTCAGATTCTGAGCTACGAACCCCTTAGAAATGGTAAAAAAACAATTCAGGCTTTTGAATCGCTCAATTCTGATGTCCGAGCTAGGAGTTAGGCCCAAATTACGATTTTGACCTAGATGAGCATGAAACAGACGCGAAAAATCGGACTTCAAGGAATTCAGATTCTGAGCTCACGAACCCCTTAGAAATGGTAAAAAAAACAATTCAGGCTTTTGAATCGCTCAATTCTGATGTCCGAGCTAGGAGTTAGGCCCAAATTACGATTTTAGCCTAGATGAGCATGAAACAGACGCGAAAAATCGGACTTCAAGGAATTCAGATTCTGAGCTCACGAACCCCTTAGAAATGGTAAAAAAAACAATTCAGGCTTTTGAATCGCTCAATTCTGATGTCCGAGCTAGGAGTTAGGCCCAAATTACGATTTTGAGCCTAGATGAGCATGAAACAGACGCGAAAAATCGGACTTCAAGGAATTCAGATTCTGAGCTCACGAACCCCTTAGAAATGGTAAAAAAAAATTATCAGGCTTTTGAATCGCTCAATTCTGATGTCCGAGCTAGGAGTTAGGCCCAAATTACGATTTTGAGCCTAGATGAGCATGAAAAAAGCGAAAAATCGGACTTCAAGGAATTCAGATTCTGAGCTCACGAACCCCTTAGAAATGGTAAAAAAAACAATTCAGGCTTTTGAATCGCTCAATTCTGATGTCCGAGCTAGGAGTTAGGCCCAAATTACGATTTTAGCCTATATGAGCAGAAACAAGCGCGAAAAATCGGATTCAAGGAATTCAGATTCTGAGCTGACGAACCCTTAGAAATGGTAAAAAAAAAATTCAGGCTTTTGAATCGCTCAATTCTGATGTCCGAGCTAGGAGTTAGGCCCAAATTACGATTTTGACCTAGATGAGCATGAAAAAGACGCAAAAATCGGACTTCAAGGAATTCAGATTCTGAGCTCACGAACCCCTTAGAAATGGTAAAAAAAACAATTCAGGCTTTTGAATCGCTCAATTCTGATGTCCGAGCTAGGAGTTAGGCCCAAATTACGATTTTAGCCTAGATGAGCATGAAACAGACGCGAAAAATCGGACTTCAAGGAATTCAGATTCTGAGCTCACGAACCCCTTAGAAATGGTAAAAAAAAATATTCAGGCTTTTGAATCGCTCAATTCTGATGTCCGAGCTAGGAGTTAGGCCCAAATTACGATTTTAGCCTAGATGAGCATGAAACAGACGCGAAAAATCGGACTTCAAGGAATTCAGATTCTGAGCTCACGAACCCCTTAGAAATGGTAAAAAAAACAATTCAGGCTTTTGAATCGCTCAATTCTGATGTCCGAGCTAGGAGTTAGGCCCAAATTACGATTTTGAGGCCTAGATGAGCATGAAACAGACGCGAAAAATCGGACTTCAAGGAATTCAGATTCTGAGCTCACGAACCCCTTAGAAATGGTAAAAAAACAATTCAGGCTTTTGAATCGCTCAATTCTGATGTCCGGGCTAGGAGTTAGGCCCAAATTACGATTTTAGGCCTAGATGAGCATGAAACAGACGCGAAAAATCGGACATCAAGGAATTCAGATTCTGAGCTACGAACCCCTTAGAAATGGTAAAAAAAAAATTCAGGCTTTTGAATCGCTCAATTCTGATGTCCGAGCTAGGAGTTAGGCCCAAATTACGATTTTGAGCCTAGATGAGCATGAAACAGACGAAAAATCGGACTTCAAGGAATTCAGATTCTGAGCTCACGAACCCCTTAGAAATGGTAAAAAAACAATTCAGGCTTTTGAATCGCTCAATTCTGATGTCCGAGCTAGGAGTTAGGCCCAAATTACGATTTTGAGCCTAGATGAGCATGAAACAGACGCGAAAAATCGGACTTCAAGGAATTCAGATTCTGAGCTCACGAACCCCTTAGAAATGGTAAAAAAAAACAATTCAGGCTTTTGAATCGCTCAATTCTGATGTCCGAGCTAGGAGTTAGGCCCAAATTACGATTTTGAGCCTAGATGAGCATGAAACAGACGCGAAAAATCGGACTTCAAGGAATTCAGATTCTGAGCTCACGAACCCCTTAGAAATGGTAAAAAAAACAATTCAGGCTTTTGAATCGCTCAATTCTGATGTCCGAGCTAGGAGTTAGGCCCAAATTACGATTTTAGGCCTAGATGACAGAAACAGACGCGAAAAACGGAGTTCAAGGAATTCAGATTCTGAGCTACGAACCCCTTAGAAATGGTAAAAAAACAATTCAGGCTTTTGAATCGCTCAATTCTGATGTCCGAGCTAGGAGTTAGGCCCAAATTACGATTTTGAGCCAAGATGAGCATGAAACAGACGCGAAAAATCGACTTCAAGGAATTCAGATTCTGAGCTCACGAACCCCTTAGAAATGGTAAAAAAAACAATTCAGGCTTTTGAATCGCTCAATTCTGATGTCCGAGCTAGGAGTTAGGCCCAAATTACGATTTTAGCCTAGATGAGCATGAAACAGACGCGAAAAATCGGACTTCAAGGAATTCAGATTCTGAGCTCACGAACCCCTTAGAAATGGTAAAAAAAAAATATCAGGCTTTTGAATCGCTCAATTCTGATGTCCGAGCTAGGAGTTAGGCCCAAATTACGATTTTAGGCTAGATGAGCACGAAACAGACGCGAAAAATCGGAGTTCAAGTAATTCAGATTCTGAGCTCACGAACCCCTTAGAAATGGTAAAAAAAAAATTCAGGCTTTTGAATCGCTCAATTCTGATGTCCGAGCTAGGAGTTAGGCCCAAATTACGATTTTGAGCTAGATGAGCATGAAACAGACGCGAAAAATCGGACTTCAAGGAATTCAGATTGAGCTCACGAACCCCTTAGAAATGGTAAAAAAACAATTCAGGCTTTTGAATCGCTCAATTCTGATGTCCGAGCTAGGAGTTAGGCCCAAATTACGATTTTGAGCCTAGATGAGCATGAAACAGACGCGAAAAATCGGACTTCAAGGAATTCAGATTCTGAGCTAACGAACCCCTTAGAAATGGTAAAAAAACAATTCAGGCTTTTGAATCGCTCAATTCTGATGTCCGAGCTAGGAGTTAGGCCCAAATTACGATTTTGAGCCAAGATGAGCATGAAAACAAACGCGAAAAATCGGACTTCAAGGAATTCAGATTCTGAGCTCACGAACCCCTTAGAAATGGTAAAAAAAACAATTCAGGCTTTTGAATCGCTCAATTCTGATGTCCGAGCTAGGAGTTAGGCCCAAATTACGATTTTAGCCTAGATGAGCATGAAACAGACGCGAAAAATCGGACTTCAAGGAATTCAGATTCTGAGCTCACGAACCCCTTAGAAATGGTAAAAAAAAACAATTCAGGCTTTTGAATCGCTCAATTCTGATGTCCGAGCTAGGAGTTAGGCCCAAATTACGATTTTGAGCCTAGATGAGCATGAAACAGACGCGAAAAATCGGACTTCAAGGAATTCAGATTCTGAGCTCAGAACCCCTTAGAAATGGTAAAAAAACAATTCAGGCTTTTGAATCGCTCAATTCTGATGTCCGAGCTAGGAGTTAGGCCCAAATTACGATTTTGAGCCTAGATGAGCAGGAAACAAGCGCGAAAAATCGGACTTCAAGGAATTCAGATTTTGAGCTCACGAACCCCTTAGAAATGGTAAAAAAAAAATTCAGGCTTTTTAATCGCTCAATTCTGATGTCCGAGCTAGGAGTTAGGCCCAAATTACGATTTTGAGCCTAGATGAGCATGAAACAACGCGAAAAATCGGACTTCAAGGAATTCAGATTCTAGCTCACGAACCCCTTAGAAATGGTAAAAAAAAAATTCAGGCTTTTGAATCGCTCAATTCTGATGTCCGAGCTAGGAGTTAGGCCCAAATTACGATTTTAGGCCTAGATGAGCATGAAACAGACGCGAAAAATCGGACTTCAAGGAATTCAGATTCTGAGCTCACGAACCCCTTAGAAATGGTAAAAAAACAATTCAGGCTTTTGAATCGCTCAATTCTGATGTCCGAGCTAGGAGTTAGGCCCAAATTACGATTTTGAGCCTAGATGAGCATGAAAAACGCGAAAAATCGGGCGTAAAGGAATTCAGATTATGAGCTCACGAACCCCTTAGAAATGGTAAAAAAAATTCATTCGTTTGAATCGCTCAATTCTGATGTCCGAGCTAGGAGTTAGGCCCAAATTACGATTTTGAGCCTAGATGAGCATGAAACAGACGCGAAAAATCGGACTTCAAGGAATTCAGATTCTGAGCTCACGAACCCCTTAGAAATGGTAAAAAAAACAATTCAGGCTTTTGAATCGCTCAATTCTGATGTCCGAGCTAGGAGTTAGGCCCAAATTACGATTTTAGGCCTATGAGCATGAAACAGACGCGAAAAATCGGAGTTCAAGGAATTCAGATTGAGCTACGAACCCCTTAGAAATGGTAAAAAAACAATTCAGGCTTTTGAATCGCTCAATTCTGATGTCCGAGCTAGGAGTTAGGCCCAAATTACGATTTTGACCTAGATGAGCATGAAACAGACGCGAAAAATCGGACTTCAAGGAATTCAGATTCTGAGCTCACGAACCCTTAGAAATGGTAAAAAAAACAATTCAGGCTTTTGAATCGCTCAATTCTGATGTCCGAGCTAGGAGTTAGGCCCAAATTACGATTTTAGCCTAGATGAGCATGAAACAGACGCGAAAAATCGGACTTCAAGGAATTCAGATTCTGAGCTCACGAACCCCTTAGAAATGGTAAAAAAAACAATTCAGGCTTTTGAATCGCTCAATTCTGATGTCCGAGCTAGGAGTTAGGCCCAAATTACGATTTTGAGCCTAGATGAGCATGAAACAGACGCGAAAAATCGGATTCAAGGAATTCAGATTTGAGCTCACGAACCCCTTAGAAATGGTAAAAAAATATTCAGGCTTTTGAATCGCTCAATTCTGATGTCCGAGCTAGGAGTTAGGCCCAAATTACGATTTTGAGCCTAGATGAGCATGAAAAAACGCGAAAAATCGGACTTCAAGGAATTCAGATTCTGAGCTCACGAACCCCTTAGAAATGGTAAAAAAAACAATTCAGGCTTTTTAATCGCTCAATTCTGATGTCCGAGCTAGGAGTTAGGCCCAAATTACGATTTTGAGCCTAGATGAGCATGAAACAGACGCGAAAAATCGACTTCAAGGAATTCAGATTCTGAGCTCACGAACCCTTAGAAATGGTAAAAAAACAATTCAGGCTTTTGAATCGCTCAATTCTGATGTCCGAGCTAGGAGTTAGGCCCAAATTACGATTTTGAGCCTAGATGAGCATGAAACAAACGCGAAAAATCGGACTTAAGGAATTCAGATTCTGAGCTCACGAACCCCTTAGAAATGGTAAAAAAAATTCAGGTTTTGAATCGCTCAATTCTGATGTCCGAGCTAGGAGTTAGGCCCAAATTACGATTTTAGCCTAGATGAGCATGAAATAGACGCGAAAAATCGGACATCAAGGAATTCAGATTCTGAGCTACGAACCCCTTAGACATGGTAAAAAAAAACAATTCAGGCTTTGAATCGCTCAATTCTGATGTCCGAGCTAGGAGTTAGGCCCAAATTACGATTTTGAGCCTAGATGAGCATGAAACAGACGCAAAAATCGGACTTCAAGAAATTCAAATTCTGAGCTCACGAACACCTTAGAAATGGTGAAAAAAACAATTTAGGCTTTTGAATCGCTCAATTCTGAGGTCCGAGCTAGGAGTTAGGCCCAAATTACAATTTTGAGCCTTGATGAACATGAAACAGACGCGAAAAATCGGACTTAAAGGAATTCTAATTATGAGCTCACGAACCACTTAGAAATGGTAAAAAAAACAATTCAGGCTTTTGAATCGCTCAATTCTGCTGTTCGAGCTAGGAGATAGGCCCAAATTACGATTTTGAGCCTAGATGAGCATGAAACAGACGCAAAAAATTGAACTTCAAGAAATTCAGATTCTGAGCTCACGAACACCTTAGAAATGGTAAAAGAAACAATTCAGGCTTTTGAATCGCTCAATTCTGATGTCCGAGCTAGGAGATACGCCCAAATTACGATTTTGAGCCTAGATGAACATGAAACAGACGCGAAAAATCGGACTTCATGGAATTCAGATTCTGAGCTCACGAACCCCTTAGAAATGGTAAAAAAAACAATTCAGGCTTTTGAATCTCTCAATTCTGCTGTCCGAGCTAGGATTTAGGCCCAAATTACGATTTTAGGTCTATATGAGCAGGAAACAGACGCGAAAAATCGGAGTTCAAGTAATTCAGATTCTGAGCTGACGAACCCCATAGAAATGGTAAACAAAACAATTCAGGCTTTTTAATCGCTCAATTCTGCTGTCCGAGCTAGGATTTAGGCCCAAATTACGATTTTAGGTCTAGATGAGCAGGAAACAGACGCGAAAAATCGGAGTTCAAGTAATTCAGATTCTGAGCTGACGAACCCCTTAGAAATGGTAAACAAAACAATTCAGGCTTTTGAATCGCTCAATTCTGATGTCCGAGCTAGGAGTTAGGCCCAAATTACGATTTTGAGCCTAGATGAGCATGAAACAGACGCAAAAAATTGAACTTCAAGGAATTCAGATTCTGAGCTCACGAACACCTTAGAAATGGTAAAAAAAACAATTCAGGCTTTTGAATCGCTCAATTCTGATGTCCGAGCTAGGAGTTAGGCCCAAATTACGATTTTGAGCCTAGATGAACATGAAACAGACGCGAAAAATCGGACTTCAAGGAATTCAGATTATGAGCTCACGAACCCCTTAGAAATGGTAAAAAAAAAACAATTTAGGCTTTTGAATCGCTCAATTCTGATGTCCGAGCTAGGAGATACGCCCAAATTACGATTTTGAGCCTAGATGAACATGAAACAGACGCGAAAAATCGGACTTCAAGGAATTCAGATTCTGAGCTCACGAACCCCTTAGAAATGGTAAAAAAAACAATTCAGGCTTTTGAATCGCTCATTATGATGTCCGAGCTAGGATTTAGGCCCAAATTACGATTTTAGGTCTATATGGGCAGGAAACAGACGCGAAAAATCGGAGTTCAAGTAATTCAGATTCGGAGCTTACGAACCCCTTAGAAATGGTAAACAAAACAATTCAGGCTTTTGAATCGCTCAATTCTGATGTCCGATCTAGGAGTTAGGCCCAAATTACGATTTTGAGCCTAGATGAGCATGAAACAGACGCAAAAAATTGAACTTCAAGGAATTCAGATTATGAGCTCACGAACACCTTAGAAATTAAAAAAAAAAAACAATTCAGGCTTTTGAATCTGTAATAGCCCTGTTTTTAAGAACGTTTATTTGTTGCTAATTATATTCATTAAGTTAATTATGTTTTAGAAATTCTTATTTGAGTTGGAGTTGAATTATATTATCGTGTTTGTAATATATTTATATTTTTAATTTTATAAGGTTATTATTATTAATATTATTTTATATTTTGAAGTTTGTGCATTTGGTTGAGCGGTGTTTGGCCCAAATAGAAAATCGAAGTCGGGCCCTCATCCTTTAATGTTGTCGGTTACTTTTGAAAGATTAACTCACAAATTCTCCCTTCATTGTCGGTCAAATGAGTAACCAAAATCCCAAACCCAGTTCTTTCTCTCTCCCCGTGAAACCCAGAAACCCCAAACCCGTACCCCGCGTTTTTTCTCTCATCTCAGGTTGCTTGGCTTCTTCGCCGGAGTTCCCTTGCCACTCGCCGTAGCCTCGTCGCCTGCCCCGCTACAGCTCCCTGCTTTCTCTCTCTTCTTTCGTTCTCCCTTGCTTCTCCGGTCGTGTTGTTCGCCGCTGTGGCTTGAGTTTCGTTGTCGACGAACACCGCTGCCACACCCTGTGTCGTCACCAACCTCGTCGGTGCTATCCACCGCTTCCGGAGCCAATTTCCTCCCTTTGTCGTGGTCTCCCCTGCTTCAAGAGCAGAGGTAATGACTACCTTTTTCTTTTTCCTTGAAATTCTTGTTCCAAGTTTTAAAGCCCATGTTGTTGTTGTTGCTGTTTTGTTGTTATTGTTGTGGTGGTGGTGATGTGCCACGGTTGTTGCTTTTGTTTGTTGTTGTTGTGTTGTAAGTATGGGTCTAAGTCACTGGTGTTAGTAGAGCATTGAGCTCCTAAAGGTAAAAACGGATTGATTTTCAAAGTACGATTTTGAGCCTAGATGAGTTTGAAAAAGACGCAAAAAATTGAACTTCAAGGAATTCAGATTTTGAGCTCACGAACCCTTAGATATGGTAAAAAAAAACATTTAGGCTTTTGAATCGCTCAATTCTGATGTCCGAGCTAGGAGTTAGGCCCAAATTACGATTTTAGGCCTAGATGAGCATGAAACAGACGCGAAAAATCGGACTTCAAGGAATTCAGATTCTGAGCTCACGAACCCCTTAGAAATGGTAAAAAAAACAATTCAGGCTTTTGAATCGCTCAATTCTGATGTCCGAGCTAGGAGTTAGGCCCAAATTACGATTTTAGCCTAGATAGCAGGAAACAGACGCGAAAAAACGGTTCAAGAATTCAGATTCTGAGCTCACGAACCCCTTAGAAATGGTAAAAAAACAATTCAGGCTTTTGAATCGCTCAATTCTGATGTCCGAGCTAGGAGTTAGGCCCAAATTACGATTTTGAGCCTAGATGAGCATGAAACAGACGCGAAAAATCGGACTTCAAGGAATTCAGATTCTGAGCTCACGAACCCCTTAGAAATGGTAAAAAAAACAATTCAGGCTTTTGAATCGCTCAATTCTGATGTCCGAGCTAGGAGTTAGGCCCAAATTACGATTTTGAGCCTAGATGAGCATGAAACAGACGCAAAAAATTGGACTTCAAGGAATTCAGATTCTGAGCTCACGAACCCTTAGAAATGGTAAAAAAAACAATTCAGGCTTTTGAATCGCTCAATTCTGATGTCCGAGCTAGGAGTTAGGCCCAAATTACGATTTTGAGCTAGATGAGCATGAAACAGACGCGAAAAATCGGACTTCAAGGAATTCAGATCTGAGCTACGAACCCCTTAGAAATGGTAAAAAAAACAATTCAGGCTTTTGAATCGCTCAATTCTGATGTCCGAGCTAGGAGTTAGGCCCAAATTACGATTTTAGGCCTAGATGAGCATGAAACAGACGCGAAAAATCGGACTTCAAGGAATTCAGATTCTGAGCTCACGAACCCCTTAGAAATGGATAAAAAAAACAATTCAGGCTTTTGAATCGCTCAATTCTGATGTCCGAGCTAGGAGTTAGGCCCAAATTACGATTTTGAGCCTAGATGAGCATGAAAAAGCGAAAAATCGTACTTCAAGGAATTCAGATTTGAGCTCACGAACCCCTTAGAAATGGTAAAAAAAAAATTCAGGCTTTTGAATCGCTCAATTCTGATGTCCGAGCTAGGAGTTAGGCCCAAATTACGATTTTGAGCCTAGATGAGCATGAAACAGACGCGAAAAATCGGACTTCAAGAATTCAGATTCTGAGCTCACGAACCCCTTAGAAATGGTAAAAAAAACAATTCAGGCTTTTGAATCGCTCAATTCTGATGTCCGAGCTAGGAGTTAGGCCCAAATTACGATTTTGAGCCTAGATGAGCATGAAACAGACGAAAAATGACTTCAAGGAATTCAGATTCTGAGCTCACGAACCCTTAGAAATGGTAAAAAAAACAATTCAGGCTTTTGAATCGCTCAATTCTGATGTCCGAGCTAGGAGTTAGGCCCAAATTACGATTTTGAGCCTTAGATGAGCATGAAACAGACGCGAAAAATCGGACTTCAAGGAATTCAGATTCTGAGCTCACGAACCCCTTAGAAATGGTAAAAAAAATACAATTCAGGCTTTTGAATCGCTCAATTCTGATGTCCGAGCTAGGAGTTAGGCCCAAATTACGATTTTGAGCCTAGATGAGCATGAAACAGACGCAAAAATGGACTTCAAGGAATTCAGATTCTGAGCTCACGAAACCCTTAGAAATGGAAAAAAACAATTCAGGCTTTTGAATCGCTCAATTCTGATGTCCGAGCTAGGAGTTAGGCCCAAATTACGATTTTGAGCCTAGATGAGCATGAAACAGACGCGAAAAATCGGACTTCAAGGAATTCAGATTCTGAGCTCACGAACCCCTTAGAAATGGTAAAAAAAACAATTCAGGCTTTTGAATCTCTCAATTCTGATGTCCGAGCTAGGAGTTAGGCCCAAATTACGATTTTAGGCTAATGAGCAGTAAACAACGCGAAAAATCGGATCAAAGAATTCAGATTCTGAGCTACGAACCCCTTAGAAATGGTAAAAAAAACAATTCAGGCTTTTGAATCGCTCAATTCTGATGTCCGAGCTAGGAGTTAGGCCCAAATTACGATTTTGAGCCTAGATGAGCATGAAACAGACGCAAAAATGACTTCAAGGAATTCAGATTCTAGCTCACGAACCCTTAGAAATGGTAAAAAAAACAATTCAGGCTTTTGAATCGCTCAATTCTGATGTCCGAGCTGGGAGTTAGGCCCAAATTACGATTTTGAGCCTAGATGAGCATGAAACAGACGCGAAAAATCGGACTTCAAGGAATTCAGATTCTGAGCTCACGAACCCCTTAGAAATGGTAAAAAAAACAATTCAGGCTTTTGAATCGCTCAATTCTGATGTCCGAGCTAGGAGTTAGGCCCAAATTACGATTTTGAGCCTAGATGAGCATGAAACAGACGCAAAAATGACTTCAAGGAATTCAGATTCTGAGCTCACGAACCCTTAGAAATGGTAAAAAAACAATTCAGGCTTTTGAATCGCTCAATTCTGATGTCCGAGCTAGGAGTTAGGCCCAAATTACGATTTTGAGCCTAGATGAACATGAAACAGACGCGAAAAATCGGACTTCAAGGAATTCAGATTCTGAGCTCACGAACCCCTTAGAAATGGTAAAAAAAACAATTCAGGCTTTTGAATCGCTCAATTCTGATGTCCGAGCTAGGATTAGGCCCAAATTACGATTTTAGGCTAATGAGCAGAAACAGACGCGAAAAATCGGATTCAAGAATTCAGATTCTGAGCTACGAACCCCTTAGAAATGGTAAAAAAACAATTCAGGCTTTTGAATCGCTCAATTCTGATGTCCGAGCTAGGAGTTAGGCCCAAATTACGATTTTGAGCCTAGATGAGCATGAAAAGACGCAAAAATGACTTCAAGGAATTCAGATTCTGAGCTCAGACCCTTAGAAATGGTAAAAAAAAACAATTAAGGCTTTTTGAATCGCTCAATTCTGATGTCCGAGCTAGGAGTTAGGCCCAAATTACGATTTTAGGCCTAGATGAGCATGAAACAAACGCGAAAAATCGAACTTCAAGGAATTCAGATTATGAGCTCACGAACCCTTAAAGAAAATTAAAAAAAAAACAATTCAAGGCTTTTGAATCTGTAAATAGCCCTGTTTTATAAGAACGTTTATTTATTGCTAATTATATTCATTAAGTTAATTATGTTTTAGAAATTCTTATTTGAGTTGGAGTTGAATTATATTATCGTGTTTGTAATATATTTATATGTTTAATTTTATAAGGTTATTATTATTAATATTATTTTATATTTTGAAGTTTGTGCATTTGGTTGAGCGGTATTTGGCCCAAATAGAAAATCGAAGTCGGGCCCTCATCCTTTAATGTTGTCGGTTGCATTTGAAAGATTAACTCACAAATTCTCCCTTCATTGTCGGTCAAATGAGTAACCAAAATCCCAAACCCCAGTTCTTTCTCTCTCCCCGTGAAACCCACAAACCCCAAACCCGTACCCCGCGTTTTTTCTCTCATCTCAGGTTGCTTGGCTTCTTCGCCGGAGTTCCCTTGCTACTCGCCGGAGCCTCATCGCCTGCCCCGCTACAGCTCCCTGCTTTCTCTCTCTTCTTTCGTTCTCCCTTACTTCTCCTGTCGTGTTGTTCGCCGCTGTGGCTTAAGTTTCGTTGTCGACGAACACCGCTGCCACACCCTGTGTCGTCACCAACCTCGTCGGTGCTATCCACCGCTTCCGGAGCCAATTTCCTCCCTTTCGTGGTCTCCCCTGCTTCAAGAGCAGAGGTAATGACTACCTTTTTCTTTTCCTTGAAATTCTGGTTCCAAGTTTTAAAGGCCATGTTGTTGTTGTTGCTGTTTTGTTGTTATT
>NC_079202.1:12324559-12454559 GCF_026745355.1 Beta vulgaris subsp. vulgaris
GTTGTGGTGGTGGTGATGTGCCACGGTTGTTGCTTTTATTTGTTGTTGTTGTGTTGTAAGTATGGTTCTAAGTCACTGGTGTTAGTAGAGCATTGAGCTCCTAAAGGTAAAAACGAATTGATTTTCAAAGTATTGATCTTTGCTTCACTTTGATTTATTTAGCAAGGAATAGTGTGAGTTTGAGTCCAATATTATTTTTCCATTTTCTTAATGTTGAAGCCAAATCAGTATCTTTGGTTCTATATAGGTTGTGAGCTAAATTTTGTTTGACAGATTGATTAAGTTAAGAGTTATAGTTCTTAGTTGAGAATAAAGGAAATTAGGATGATAGGTGGAGGTAACTTCTAAATTGGGAACTGGTTATAATTTCACTTTGTAGTTTAGATTAGTTTAAGGATAGTTATTAATTATCGCTATAATTTGAGGTGATTCTTAGAGGATGATTTTGGAGTGAAGAATCATTCAGGATTATGAAGTTGATTATGTTATTGGACTCGGATTGCAGTTCAGGTAACTTTTATGTTCAGTAAAATCATTTACTCATGCCCATGTGTGTGTGGATGTCTTTATTCTGTTTTATTAAATAACTTCGTACTATGGCCATAGATATGAATGTGATGATGAAATGTTATTGATTGATTATAAATACGAAAACTGTTTTGCTGGCTTAGTTTATGAACTGAAAATAGAAAGTGGGCAAGGTACGGGTGAAGGATGGTTACTCTTTTGACCTGAAACGGTCGGCTACGTTCCATAACGAACCTTGGGGTAGTATTGCTGGGCTCCATAACGAACCTTGGAGGCAGCGCTTGTCTTTTGTCCAAACCTGTACTTACCACTGATTTGTTTAAGAGAGTGAGCTATGCCAGCGTTGTAACGAGATGAAAATGATTTGAGAAATAAAATGTTTTTAACGGGCTGAAGTAAAGGTTACGAGTTTTCCACTCATTTTGGAATTTTGTTTGTTTTGTATTTTCTCCCTGAATTTGCAGGTTTGGTGTCAAGAGTTCGGGGATTGAAGTGGAGCAAGAATAGGATTTTGTTTTATTAAGGATTGAGTTTGTATTGTAGATAGTTGATTTGAGATTAGATATTTATATTTTCGTTGTATATAACATTTGGGAATTTTAGTGGAGTTATTGATGTATTTAAGGATATTTTTCCGCTGCGAGTTAATTTACTTAAAGATTAATTCTTGTTTTGGACGTCGAGTGTGTTTAATTAGCAGCTCGAAAGAGCGGGCTGTTACAGATGGTATCAGAGCAACCTTGCGACCGTATGCCTAGTTGGCTACCTAGCGAGGGTAAAAGATTCTTGGGATAGTCTTAAATCGAATTGGGATTATTAGTGGTTAAGAATTGATGATCAGAAATTAGGAATGTTGAAGCTTGAGTGTATAAGTGTTGCGCTTTTGCGTGTGCTATATGATTTCGTTTACGTAAACGTATAGTGTCTTGTGTTATTAATGCTGTTATGTGTCTTGAGAAAAATTCTATGATTTGGTTAAGTAAACGAATTTTAAACGAAATCTCTATGAATGAGAAGTCTGGAATCCTATGCTGAAATTTTGCCCCTTTTGTTTTCTTTGCTCCTCGATTTTGATATTGAGTTGAAGTGGAGATACAAAAGCTGATGGTAGAATTGAGGTTGGATAACTGATATCTTATGAGTTTGAGATTTTGGTTTTATTTTCAAGTTTCGAGGACGAAACTTTAAATAAGGGTGGTAGTATGTAATAGCCCTGTTTTTAAGAACGTTTATTTATTGCTAATTATATTCATTAAGTTAATTATGTTTCGGAAATTCTTATTTGAGTTCGAGTTGAATTATATTACCTGTTTGTAATATATTTATATGTTTAATTTTATAAGGTTATTATTATTAATATTATTTTATATTTTGAAGTTTGTGCATTTGGTTGAGCGGTATTTGGCCCAAATAGAAAATCGAAGTCGGGCCCTCGTCCTTAATGTTGTCGGTTGCTTTTGAAAGATTAACCCACAAATTCTCCCTTCATTGTCGGTCAAATGAGTAACCAAAATCCCAAACCCCAGTTCTTTCTCTCTCCCCGTGAAACCCACAAACCCCAAACCCGTACCCCTCGTTTTTTCTCTCATCTCAGGTTGCTTGGCTTCTTCGCCGGAGTTCCCTTGCTACTCGCCGGAGCCTCGTCGCCTGGCTCGCTACAGCTCCCTGCTTTCTCTCTCTTCTTTCGTTCTCGCTTGCTTCTCCTGTCGTGTTGTTCGCCGCTGTGGCTTGGAGTTTCATTGTCGACGAACACCGCTGCCACACCCTGTGTCGTCACCGACCTCGTCGGTGCTATACACCGCTGCCGGAGCCAATTTCCTCCCATTGTCGTGGTCTCCCCTACTTCAAGAGCAGAGGTAATGACTACCTTTTTCTTTTTCCTTGAAATTCTGGTTTCAAGTTTTAAAGCCCAAGTTGTTGTTGTTGCTGTTTTGTTGTTATTGTTGTGGTGGTGGTGATGTGCCACGGTTGTTGCTTTTGTTTGTTGTTGTTGTGTTGTAAGTATGGTTCTAAGTCACTGGTTTTTGTAGAGCATTGAGCTCCTAAAGGTAAAAACGGATTGATTTTCAAAGTATTGATCTTTGCTTGACTTTGATTTATTTAGCAAGGAATAGTGTGAGTTTGAGTCCAGTATTATTTTTCCATTTTCTTAATGTTGAAACCAAATTAGTATCTTTTGGTTCTATATAGGTTGTGAGCTAAATTTTGTTTGACAGATTGATTAAGTTAAGAGTTATAGTTCTTAGTTGAGAATAAAGGAAATTAGAATGATAGGTGGAGGTAACTTCTAAATTGGGAACTGGTTATAATTTCACTTTGTAGTTTAGATTAGTTTAAGGATAGTTATTAATTATCGCTATAATTGTGAGGTGATTCTTAGAGGATGATTTTGGAGTGAAGAATCATTCAGGATTATGAAGTTGATTATGTTATTGGACTCGGATTACAGTTCATGTAACTTTTATGTTCAGTAAAATCATTTACTCATGCCCATGTGTGTGTGGATGTCTTTATTCTGTTTTGATAAATAACTTCGTACTATGGCCATAGATATGAATGTGATGATGAAATGTTATTGATTGATTATAAATACGAAAACTGTTTTGCTGGCTTTGTTTATGAACTGAAAATAGAAAGTGGGCAAGGTACGGGTGAAGGATGGTTACTCTTTTGACCTGAAACGGTCGGCTACGTTCCATAACGAACCTTGGAGGCAGCGCTTGTCTTTTGTCCAAAGCCTGTACATACCACTGATTTGTTTAAGAGAGTGAGCTATGCCAGCGTTGTAACGAGATGAAAATGATTTGAGAAATAAAATGTTTTTAACGGGCTGAAGTAAAGGTTACGAGTTTTCCACTCATTTTGGAATTTTGTTTGTTTTGTATTTTCTCCCTGAATTTGTAGGTTTGGTGTCAAGAGTTCGGGAATTGAAGTGGAGCAAGAATAGGATTTTGTTTTATTAAGGATTGAGTTTGTATTCTAGATGGTTGATTTGAGATTAGATATTTATATTTTCGTTGTATATGACATTTGGGAATTTTAGTGGAGTTATTGATGTATTTAAGGATATTTTTCCGCTGCGAGTTAATTTACTTAAAGAGTTAATTGTTGTTTATGGACGTCGAGTGTGTTTAATTAGCAGCTCGAAAGAGCGGGCTGTTACAGATGGTATCAGAGCAACCTTGCGACCGTATGCCTAGTTGGCTACCTAGCGAGGGTAAAAGATTCTTGGGATAGTCTGAAATCGAATTGGGATTATTAGTGGTTAAGAATTGATGATCAGAAATTAGGAATGTTGAAGCTTGAGTGTATAAGTGTTGCGCTTTTGCGTGTGCTATATGATTTCGTTTACGTAAACGTATAGTGTCTTGTGTTATTAATGCTGTTATGTGTCTTGAGAAAAATTCTATGATTCGGTTAAGTAAACGAATTTTAAACGAAATCTCTATGAATGAGAAGTCTGGAATCCTATGCTGAAATTTTGCCCTTTTGTTTTCTTTGCTCCTCGATTTTGATATTGAGTTGAAGTGGAGATACAAAAGCTGATGGTAGAATTGAGGTTGGATAACTGATATCTTATGAGTTTGAGATTTTGGTTTTATTTTCAAGTTTCGAGGACGAAACTTTAAATAAGGGTGGTAGTATGTAATAGCCCTGTTTTTAAGAACGTTTATTTATTGCTAATTATATTCATTAAGTTAATTATGTTTTAGAAATTCTTATTTGAGTTGGAGTTGAATTATATTACCGTGTTTGTAATATATTTATATGTTTAATTTTATAAGGTTATTATTATTAATATTATTTTATATTTTGAAGTTTGTGCATTTGGTTGAGCGGTATTTGGCCCAAATAGAAAATCGAAGTCGGGCCCTCATCCTTTAATGTTGTCGGTTGCTTTTGAAAGATTAACCCACAAATTCTCCCTTCATTGTCGGTCAAATGAGTAACCAAAATCCCAAACCCCAGTGGTTTCTCTCTCCCCGTGAAACCCACAAACCCCAAACCCGTACCCCGCGTTTTTTCTCTCAACTCAGGTTGCTTGGCTTCTTCGCCGGAGTTCCCTTGCTACTCGCCGGAGCCTCGTCGCTTGCCCCGCTACAGCTCCCTGCTTTCTCTCTCTTCTTTCGTTCTCGCTTGCTTCTCCTGTCGTGTTGTTCGCCGCTGTGGCTTGGAGTTTCGTTGTCGACGAACACCGCTGCCACACCCTGTGTCGTCACCGACCTCGTCGGTGCTATCCACCGCTGCTGGAGCCAATTTCCTCTCTTTGTCGTGGTCTCCCCTGCTTCAAGAGCAGAGGTAATGACTACCTTTTTCTTTTTCCTTGAAATTCTGGTTTCAAGTTTTAAAGCCCAAGTTGTTGTTGTTGCTGTTTTGTTGTTATTGTTGTGGTGGTGGTGATGTGCCACGGTTGTTGCTTTTTTTGTTGTTGTTGTGTTGTAAGTATGGTTCTAAGTCACTGGTTTTAGTAGAGCATTGAGCTCCTAAAGGTAAAAACGGATTGATTTTCAAAGTATTGATCTTTGCTTGACTTTGATTTATTTAGCAAGGAATAGTGTGAGTTTGAGTCCAGTATTATTTTTCCATTTTCTTAATGTTGAAACCAAATTAGTATCTTTTGGTTCTATATAGGTTGTGAGCTAAATTTTGTTTGACAGATTGACTAAGTTAAGAGTTATAGTTCTTAGTTGAGAATAAAGGAAATTAGAATGATAGGTGGAGGTAACTTCTAAATTGGGAACTGGTTATAATTTCACTTTGTAGTTTAGATTAGTTTAAGGATAGTTATTAATTATCGCTATAATTGTGAGGTGATTCTTAGAGGATGATTTTGGAGTGAAGAATCATTCAGGATTATGAAGTTGATTATGTTATTGGACTCGGATTACAGTTCAGGTAACTTTTATGTTCAGTAAAATCATTTACTCATGCCCATGTGTGTGTGTGGATGTCTTTATTCTGTTTTAATAAATAACTTCGTACTATGGCCATAGATATGAATGTGATGATGAAATGTTATTGATTGATTATAAATACGAAAACTGTTTTACTGGCTTAGTTTATGAACTGAAAATAGAAAGTGGGCAAGGTACGGGTGAAGGATGGTTACTCTTTTGACCTGAAACGGTCGGCTACGTTCCATAACTAACCTTGGGGGTAGTATTGCTGGGCTCCATAACGAACCTTGGAGGCAGCGCTTGTCTTTTGTCCAAAGCCTGTACATACCACTGATTTGTTTAAGAGAGTGAGCTATGCCAGCGTTGTAACGAGATGAAAATGATTTGAGAAATAAAATGTTTTTTAACGGGCTGAAGTAAAGGTTACGAGTTTTCCACTCATTTTGGAATTTTGTTTGTTTTGTATTTTCTCCCTGAATTTGCAGGTTTGGTGTCAAGAGTTCGGGAATTGAAGTGGAGCAAGAATAGGATTTTGTTTTATTAAGGATTGAGTTTGTATTCTAGATAGTTGATTTGAGATTAGATATTTATATTTTCGTTGTATATAACATTTGGGAATTTTAGTGGAGTTATTGATGTATTTAAGGATATTTTTCCGCTGCGAGTTAATTTACTTAAAGAGTTAATTGTTGTTTATGGACGTCGAGTGTGTTTAATTAGCAGCTCGAAAGAGCGGGGAGTTACAATATCATTGATCCTAAACTAAGGGACAAGCTCGCTAAAAAGGTAACATTGGGTGACCTCCCAAAATTTAAAGGGGTCGAAGACCCAGATGACCACTTGAGAGCTTTTTCTATTTCTATGGCTCTCAAAAGCATGAGGCAAGAACCTGTTTGCTTAAGTCTTTCCTTTAACCTTGGATTCACACCCTTGTCAGTGGTCAGATCACTAAACAAAGCCAAACTGAACGACTGGGACTAAATTAGAGAAGAGTTCCAAAAACAATAGATATACAATACTCAGCTTCCTATTGGCCTGCGTGAGTTTGAGTTGACTAAATAAAACACCAACGAAGTTTTCATCACCTTCCTTAGTACATGGATGGAAAAAGCTGCACAAATGTCTAATAGGCCTTCCCAGGAGGATCAAGTTCGACTAGTGATATGGAGCCTGCAGCCTAAGTATGGGGATCCACTCGTAGAATTGTTGGTTATTGCTGCGGTGGAATTGATGCGGTTTTAACCATACGCAACAATAAATCACATCAAAAGAAAAGGTAAAATAGAAAATACACCTATTGCTGCGGTTCCCAGCCAAAACCACAAAAATAGATGTCAACGGAAAAAAACTTCAAATTTAGTTGACTATTCGACCAGTTCTATTGCTGCGGTTACCAGCCGAAACTGCAACAATTACTTAAAATAATATTTCTTTAATAATATTAAACCTATTGCTGCGATTCTAGAAAAACCGCAGCGATAGACTATTAAAACACGCGTGGCAATTAATAGGGTTATTGCTTCCTCACTATTTACATCTCTCATCTCGCCGTTTTCTCTCTCCTCTCAACCTCTCACTCTCTTCCCATGCTCTCGTCTCTCAGCATCTTTGTCGCTCCTCGCCACTCCTTTCTCTTTCCTCCTCGAGATTTCGTCTTCGTCAACCCTGCTTCTTTGTCGGCCGTTCAAATCGAAAACTTCTCCTCGAGATTTCTCGTTCTTCGTCGACCGTTCTTCTTCAATCTCGTTGCCTTCTCCACTCATTTCTCTCTCATCCTCGAGATTTCTTCTTTATCGGTCGTGCTTCTTAGTCGACCGTTCAGATCGAAGACTCGAATGTTCTTCTTCATTTTGTTTGTTTTAGTTAAGATCGAAGACTCATTCAGATCGACCATAACATATAACTTCGCTTGTTAGGGTTTTGATTTCAATTTCATTTTTGTCGTTATCATAAGCGATGAGTTACATCAATTTAGTACTCATCTTGAATTAGGATTTTGATTTTTTCTAATCTTTTTTTTATTTCAATCTCGTTTCGGCAATTAAATCTTTTTTTCAGTTTTTCTTGGGAGTGAAGGTAGATTTGGTTTTTACAATTCATGTGAGCAATTTTTTTTTTTTTTGGAAGTTTCTATTAATTTTCAATACAATTCTCATCTGTTTTTTATGTTATTGTTATTGTCATTTGTTTTATCGAAGAACTGATTTCTTTAAATCTGTTGTTTTAACAAAAAATGCTAATTGTAAAATTTAGTTATAAGTTATGTGAGAATATCGTTTTATATAATATATGAATATAAGGCTAAAAGTTTGTGTTTTAGTTTTTTTGGCACACTCTCTCATATTGTATATGAATATTGAAGATCTCATTTTTTTTGAGCTTTACCTATTTTTGCGATTTTTACCTAAAACCGCATCAATATGCTTTCATTTTTTTTATTTTAAAAAAATACCTATGTAACACCTCAAAAAATCACTCCAAATTTTTTGCGTTTATTTCATAGTGTTTAATTAGCTCCATTAGCGTTTTAGTGTTTTAATCAATAAATTTTTCATCTTTGATTTGAAAATTCATAAAATTTATATTTTTATTTCATTAACATGTTGGATTTATTTTCCTATTGTTTAAATAATTTTTGTGAAATTTATTTTCAATATTCATATGTTATTTGAATTTAAAATCGATTTTGGAGAAAAATTAGGAAATCAGTAAATATAATTTCAATTAATTAATTTATAAATTTTAAAACTCATTTCAAATTTATTAAAATCAGTTTGTCATAGTGCTAACTTATTTTCAGATTTTCTAAGGCATTTATAAGCTTATTTGACTATTTGACTAACTTTGAGATTTTAATCTTTAAAAATATTAAACTTGGTCCAGGAGTTTTGGAATTTTTATTGGAAGTAAATTCTGATGTTGGAGGAAGCTTCCAAGAATTTTCACCCCGTTGCCAACCGAATTACTCCTTTCCCAACTACCTTGACTTCTTGACATTTGTTTTCTTATTTGTGTAAAGTTTTGGAGAAAATAATTTTTACCAAAGATCTTTTCATCTTAAAACTGAAGAGTAAGATTCTCCCGTACTTTCTACTTCATTTTCGTACTCCATAAAAACTGTGAGTAATATTTGAGCTTTAAAAAATTATTTATAGCATTTTCAAGTTGTTTTAAATTAAATTTCTAATTTCTTCTATTAATTTCTACTTCAAATTCTAACACCTATTTCTTCCTTGAACATTTGTTAGAAGGTGATACTTTTGATTTAGAGCTTGTGCAAAAGGAAGGATCTTATGTCGTGTTCTTTTATTATCTCCATTCTATTTTCCACTAAAATTTATGTAACTAGCTTTAATCCTAGTTTAAATTTGATTAATAAGTTAATTATAGTTAATTAATATATATTATAGTAGAAATATTTATAATAATCTTTGAGATGGATTATGTGAATTTACGTGAATTATATATAGATTTTCAGATTTATGTGAATTTAATTGTTAATTCTGATTTTTCAATTTACATATGTGTATTTAAGTGTATAATATATATGTTTACTGATTTAATATGTATAAATCATGATAAAATGATATATTTCATAATTTTATGAACACATACATGTTATTAACTTGTTGGTGCGATTTAATTTGAATTTTGAAAACTTATTTTGTTAATTGTGCAATTATATCTGATAGTATTTTAGTGTTGTAGAATACGTTTAAATTTCAAAAATTTATTTTTATACTCATGAAAATTATTTAAGATGTTTCATTTTATATTTAAATGCTCATTTTATGGTCCTGATTAACCTACTTGAATTATTGTATGAATTTGTCGAATTATTATTATTTTTTATTAGTAAATTGTTTAATTCAAAAATCTATTAATTTAAAATTAATCTTTTTGAAACCAAATGAACTTGTTAAAAGTTTATTGATATTAAGGTATTTCGTGACTAATATCACTAATATTAATTTTGGATTATTATTAATTTATTTTAGTGATTTAAATTCCAAATTATTATTTAATGAAAACCTAATTACCGAAACTAGTTATGTATTTTCAGAATAATTACAACAACTTTTATGTTAATTTGAAAATTTTGCGTATTTTTGATTAAATTATTTATTAAGTTGATATTAAGTTGGATTGGGTGATTCCATCAACTTTTATTTCAATTTGACAAGTTGTGTATTTTTGGTTTAAAATGTTCTTTATGTTGACATTAAGTTGAATTGGGTGATTCCATCAAATTGTATGTCAATTTGACAAGTGTATGTATTTTTGGATTAAAATATCATTTGAGTTGATATTAAGTTGAATTGGGTGATTCCATCAACTTTTATGTCGATTTGACAAGTTTTTGTGATGATTATAAAACTTCATTATGTATCTAAAAATGATGTTGTTAACAATCTCATGTTTACTACTACTTTAATTATGCTATGATCTTAATGTTGGATTAGTTTTATGTTGTATTGTGATGGGTACAAAGTGTTGTTGAGATGATTTTTACTTTGTAATGTGTTGGGTACAAAGTATTGTATCGAGATAATTTTAGTTTTGCACTGAGCTGGGTGCAAAGAGATGTTTTGAGATGATGTTTACTATTGTACTGAGCTGGGTACATAGAAATAATTTTGAAATGATATTTTATTAAGTCATTACCTTTGTACTAAGCTGGGTACATTGGTTTGTTTTGTTGAGGAAGAGAAATCCTATGGGGTTGAGCTGGGTCCCTTGGTATGTACTGTCACTCTTGTGCTGAGCTGGGGACATAGAGTTAACTTACGTGCTGAGCTCGGTACGTAAGTCCGCTTTGATATTAGTCATTGTCCAGTGTAAGGTTGTACTGAGCTGGGTACGCCGCACTGAGCTGGGTGCGGTGAAACTAGCACTCGGAGTTATGGCGTGTGCGTGTCCTAATACTTCTATCATTTAGGAATCATGGGTGGTTGTATGTTGAGCCGGGTGTACATCTATCTACTTGCGTTCAGTTCTCCCCACGATGCTAATTGTTGTGATGTTGTGTTGAATGATTATTTGGGGGGAGGTATTTGGATTTGGATTTGGAAATTGAGTCTATTTTGATGTAAATGGTTATTTTGAGCATCTATTATTTTTACGAAGAATTATGATTATTGGCGATGTTGTGGATGTTTATGATACTTTGTGGTTATTATAATCAACGTTGATTACCGTAATTAAATTATTTGATCTTATTTAACCTGGAAGGATTGCTAGTTGCTCCCCACTGTTTATCGACCCCTATATATATATTTTTGCATGTGAAAAAAGCTAATGAATTCGGGTGGTTAATTAACGGGCTAGAGTGAAAGAAAGGAATTATGATATTTTGTTATCATGCTTTACTTTATGAAATTCGGAATTTCGTCATTTTGATAACTTGGGTTGCAAGAGGTTTATAACCTCACTTTGGATGATATTTGGAGAATTAACCTTTAGTTATGATAATTAGTCAACCTTTTATTATGGTTAGAAAGTAATACTCCAATAGACAGTATTTCCGCTACTGTCTAATGATCATTAAATTAAGCATATTTTAGAAATTATCATTTAAAATATCGAAGATGTTAAAGTTGGTATCAGAGCGAAACGTTCCAAAAACTCTCTCTAGATTTACTACAACATCCCCGTGAAATTTGTAGGTTTGAAACCTAGGTTTTTGCTTAGCTTAGGCTTCAAGACGAGTGCTTTAGAGTGAGTTACTTGGGTAGGAAGAAAGCCAATATGGCCTTGGGAAATATGTCCTCTAAAATTTATATGACTTATGTGCTATGTGTTTACTTGTGTGCTAAATATGTGTTTGATGGTAATTATTTAACAGCCCACCAAGGTTCATTTGTCATTTTGCAGGATGACGTCCAGGTTTGACAATAATGAAAAGGCTCGCAAACAAGCTCGAAAAGAAGCTGCCAAGAACCGTCGTAGTGCCTTGGAAAATGCACTTATCTCGTTGTCAAGCTCGAGTGGCACCCATCGTACTCCTACGCCAGCAAACAATCAATCACTGTTCGACAAGTTTGACTAACATCGTCCACCTCATTATGACGGGATTACAGACCCAGTTGCTTTAGAGAACTGACTAAGGGAGATCGAGAAGTTGTTCGATGCAACAGCGTGTCCGGAGACCGAGAAGGTGCCTATAGGTACCTATTAACTGAAGCAAGAGGTGGATAATTGGTGGAGTACTGCTAAAGCTGCAACGCAAGCCTTTCCTAGGTTTAGGTGCGAACTCTTCAACGAGAAACTCAAGGAGAGGTTCTATCCAGATGAACTTAGATGGCAAAAGCAGAAGGGATTTCTAGGGTTATCTCAAGGTTTGATGTCGGTGCAGGAATATACCGACAAGTTCACAGAACTATCTAGATTTGCCCCACATATAGTACCCGATGAAGCCGAACGTCTCAAACATTATGTGAAAAAGATGAACCCATGTTTGAAGACCATTGTGTTGGGATCTTCTGTATCCACATTTCAGGAGGCTTATGAGAAAGCCTTGAGTATTTGTGCTTCAATCAAAGAGGAAGAAGAAGCTGCAAAGGCCGAAGCTGCAAAAAAGCCTACTGTATTCACATTTCGGAATGCTACTAAGAAATCGAAGTTAGAAATCAAGACTTGTGGTAACAAGGATGGATATTGTCAAGGATCAGACCCCTCTCGTTAGGCTCGACCTTATCTTTGTCCGAGATGCAACAAGCCCTAACACCTGGGTAAAACATGTTAGGGAAACCCGATCGTCTGTTTTCACTATAAGGAACCCAGACACAAATCTTTTCAGTGTCCGATCTGACAACAATGTTGCTGGAAAAGTCATAGCAATACCTACTCAAATTCCAAACCGTATCTACATTATGACGCGTAAGGACGCAGAGACTCATCCCGATGTCATAACTGGTACTTTCCTCGTAAACCCTGTTCCAACTTATGTTCTATTTGATTCCAGTGAAACTGTTTCTTTTGTATCTGCCGATTTCGTAAAGAGAGCAAACTTGACTTACGATGTCCCTGTGAGGTCCCAAATATCTTTTTCCAGTAGAGAAATTTATCCTTGCAATCTTGAGTATGAGGATGTCTCTATATCCCTTATAGGATCCGAGCTTCAAGCAGACTTGAAGCAATTTGACCTTAAAGAATTTGACATAATTCTTGGAATAGATTGGTTAAGTAAATACCGAGCAAACATTCATTGCCGAGATCAAAAGGTGACGCTTAAGGGCCCGAATGGAAACTGAATCTCATATAGTGGAATTAATGTGAAGACAGGTATCAAATGGGTATCTGCTCTAAAGTTTAAGAAAATGTGTCATAGGGGTGAACAATTGTTCCTATGCATGGTAAAAGTCCTCTCTCTTGAGGAGCAACTTGATAACATCCCAATTGTCTGTGAGTATCCGGACATCTTCCCCGAAGAATTACCTAGTATACCCCATGAGAGAAATGTTGAGTTCGACATTGTTCTAATACCGGGTACTGCTCCTTTATCCAAGGCACCATATAGAATGGCACCAACTGAGCTGCAAGAGTTGAAGAAGTAGCTACAAGAGTTGAATGATAAGAGTTTTATAAGGCTGAGTGTCTCGCCATGGGGTGCTCCCGTCCTGTTCGTTAAAAAGAAAGATGGGAGTATGCGCTTGTGTATATACTACAAGGAGCTAGCTTAATAAAGTGACTATCAAGAACAAATATTCGCTACCTATGATAGAAGATTTGTTTGATCAACTAAAGGGTGCTGGAGTCTTTTCAAAGATTGACCTGAGATGAAGATACCATCAGATTCCAGTAAGGAAAGAAGACATCCCCAAAACTGCATTCCGTACTAGATATGGGCATTGTGAATTTGAAGTTATGCCATTTGGTTTAACAAATGCCCCGGCCGTGTTTATGGAACAAATGAATCGTTCATTTCATGAACTCTTGGATACATGTGTAGTTGTCATATAAATGACATTTTGTTGTACTCGTGGGACAAGAAAGATCATGAGAAACATCTTAGGATGGTATTGGATGTATTGAGGTAGCAAAAGTGGTATGCAAAGTTGTCTAAGTGTGAGTTTTGGTTGAAGGAGATATATTTTTTTGGCCATGTAATCATGAAGGAAGGGGTAAAAGTGGATCCATCAAAGGTCAAGGTTGTGGTCGAATGGGAGAGTCCGAAGAATGTGTCTGAAGTAACGAGTGATTTAGGTCTCGCTGGTTATTATCGACGCTTTGTTAAGGATTTTTCAAAGATTGTACGACCGTTGACCAAGCTTCTACAGAAGTGGAAAAAAAAATTGTGAAGGAGCCTTTCAAGAGCTAAAGAAGAGGCTTACTACAGCTCCAATTCTCACCTTAGCTACAGAAGGCGCGGAATTCGAAGTGTATAGTGACATATCAAAGAATGGTCTAGGTTGTGTGCTTATGTAGCAAGGCAAAGTCATAGAATATGCTTCGAGATAACTGAAAATTCATGAATGAAACTACCTTACTCATGACCTCGAGTTAGCTGCGATAGTGTTTGCTCTGAAAATCTGGAGACATTACTTATATGGGGTTCCTTGTAATGTTTTCACTTATCGCAAGAGCTTAAAATACATCTTCACACAACACGACCTGAACTTGAGGCAATGAAGGTGGTTAGAATTTATCAAAGACTACGACTTAAAGTTAGATTATCATGAGGGTAAGGCTAATGTGGTGGCTGATGCTCCGAGTCGTAAAGTCAAACACTCACTTACTGCAGCCATGATCTTACCCAAGGACTTATGTGAAGAGCTCAAAAAATTGGAGATTGAGGTAGTCTCGCATGGAGAAGTCTTTGCATTGTTGGGAGCCATGAGTGTTGAGCCTGAGATGTATCTAGAATTGAGGAGTTAACAAAGAAATGATCTAAAGTTAGAGAAAATCCGAGAAGCAAAGGAGAAAGGTCTGGAAGAAGGTTTTGAAGTATGTGTGGATGGAAGTTGAAGTTTATGGTTCGATGGTGCCTTCCTAATTTTTGAAGACCTTAAGAGAAGTTCTTTGAGTGAAGTTCTGTAAGAGAGAAGCTTTGAGTAAAGGAAGTTAAAGTGAGAAAACTTCAAGTGAAGTTGAGAGGAACAACTGTTAAGGGAACATTTGTTCAGGAACTTGAGTTTAGAAACTCAAGGTGTGGCTCGTAAGTAAAATTAGGTTGTAACAAAGTTGTTTGGCCTAATTAGTGAAAGAGTTGAGTTTAAAATCCCTAGTGGTCGAGGTTGTTTCTTCTTGTAGGGCCTAAAAAGTTTTTCCTCGTAAAAATCTCTTGTGTTCCTTTAGTCCGTTTCTTTTTTTAAGTTCAAAATTCCGCAAAAAGTTACGTTTATTTCTACACATACAATTCACCACCCTCTTGTATTGTTTCTAGTGAAATAACAATTGGTATCAGAGCTAGAACTCACAAAAGATAGGAAACCCTATTGAGAAAAAGATCTAAGGAACAAAGAATACCACCAAGAAACTTGAGGAAGGTTACTCCATGCAAATGCCTCCCATGTTCAATGAGAAGTTCTATTCCTACTGGAAGAACCGAATGGAGATATTTATCAAGGTTGAAAACTACCAGGTATGGAGAGTCGTTGAAGTTGGTGATTCCGAGGTCACAACTACTAATGATAGAAATGAGGTAATTATAAAACCTTTCTCTGAATATGACAAATCCGATTTCGAAAAAATGGAAGTAAATGCAATGGCTATTGATTTGTTGCATTGTGGACTTGGACCCCATGAACACAATAGGATCATGGGATGCAAATCCGCAAAGCAAATATGGGATTTACTAGAAGTAACTCATGAAGGAACTAGTGAAGTCAAAAGATCTAAAATTGATTTACTAATGAATCAATATGAATTGTTCTCCATGAAGAAAAAGGAAAGCATACAAGAGATGTTTACTCATTTTACTAACATTAATGATGAGTTAGCTTCTCTTCGTAAGTTTATTTCATCAGAGGAACATGTTCGAAAAGTTCTTAGGAGTCTTCCTAAGGACAGATTGATGGCTAAGGTCACTGCTTTACAAGAAACAAAAGACTTCACTAAGTTCAACTTGGAACAACTGGCTGGGTCACTTATGACTCATGAGTTTCACCTTGATACTTAGTATGGTGAAAGCTCCAAATAAAAATCCATTGCCCTCAAAGCAGATGATGAAGATGACTCTGGCTCAAAAGAAGAGGAAGCAGCTCTCATGGTCCGAAAATTTCGAAAGATGTATAAGAACATGAAGAACGGGAACTTCAAAGGTAAAACTAAAAAGTTTTCTAATAAAGCTGCTTGTCATAAATGTGGTAGTACAGATCACTTCATCAAGGAATGTCTACTTTGGAAAAATGATAAAATCAAAGACTGAAGATGAAGAAGAACAACAAACTGAAGAAACTGCAAATCTTCGCCTCATGACAAACATTGATGAAAAAGAAGATGAAGAAAATGTTGAAGTAAGCCAACATGAACTTGAATCAGACTTAAAACTAGGCCTGAAATTTATGATCTTCTTTATGATGCAATTCATGAATGTAGAGATGAACGTGAAAAACGTGAACAAACTGAACAAGCTCTTAAAGTTTGCAAAGAACGTATAGAATAGCTTAAGAAAATGAGATCGGATGTTGAAACTACGTTCTTTGATTTGTTTAATAAAAACTTGAAAATCAAGGAATCTTATGAGAGTGTGAAGAATGACAATTATCTAATTAATTTAGAAATTTCACACTTAAAGGAATGTGTCCCTGTTCTATGTTCCTTTGACATTAGATCAATCCCTTTGAAAGGATACATATCTGAGATTGAAAATTTAAATAAAGAGAAAATTATTTTAAAGGAACAAATTTGTAATCTTCAGAAGGAACTGGTTGCTGCAAGGAACAGAGGCAAAACGATGGTTGTTCCTAAATGGATTGAGAGACCACATACTAAAAGAAAAGAAGGTATTGGTTTTGAAAACTATAAGAAAAGGAACAAGAACAAGAAATATGTTGACCTACCTAGTGATAAATTTTGCATGTACTGTGGTAAGTTAGGTCATTACATTAATCAATGTCAACTAAAAACTAAAATGATTGGCAAAAATGTGAAGATACGTAACTTAAAATGGGTTATCAAATCAAGTCCTAGTCAAGAACAGGAACCCACGAAATAAGGGGTTCCTACAACTAACAACTAGTTGATTTTTGCAGGTTAGAGTGAGGGGGAACAACACTTGGTATCTTGATAGTGGTTGTTCTAAGCATATGACAAGAGACAAATCTAAGTTTCTCTAACTCTCAACCTATGAAGGTGGAAGTGTGACGTTTGGTGTCAATAAGAAAGGTAACATAGTTGCCATTGGTAAGGTTGGTAAGTCACCATCACATTCCATTGAAAATGTATTCTTAGTTGAAGGATTAAAACACAATCTATTAAGTATTTCCCAATTCTATGATAAGGAAAATGTTGTCAAATTTAATAATGAAAAATTCTTGATCATTAACATTAAATCGAAGAAGGTCATCTTAGAAGGAACAAGGAAATGAAACACATATATTGTGTATCTTGATCTTGTTCCTAAAAAGAATTTGACATGTCTTAGTATTATTGAATATGATCCACTCCTTTGGCATAAGTGTCTAGGACATTCTAGCTTTTCATTACTTGACAAATTTCGATCAAAAGATCTTGTCTTGGGATTACCATCTATAAAATTTCATAAGGAATCAAGTTTGTGATACATGTGCCCGAGGAAAGCACGTTATATCCTCTTTCAAATCTAAAACTATAGTGAGCACCACAAGACCATTATAATTAATTCATATGGATTTGTGTGGCCCTATGAGAATTCAAAGTAGAAGTTGAAAGAGGTATGTGTTAGTTATTGTTGATGATTACTCTAGGTATACTTGAGTTATTTTTCTCTCTAGTAAAGATGAGACTTATGATGAGTTCCTTGTCTTTGCTAAAAGAGTTCAACATTTGAGTGGTCATAAATTGATGCATACTAGATCCGATCATGGTAAAGAATTTGAAAATTATAAATTTGATGACTTAAGCAGAGACATTGTGTAACACCCCGAAAATTTTCATAACCTTAATCGTCAGCGGAAGCATAACTTAAGTCTGTGGGTTATGGCCCACAAATATATAATAGCCTAAAATTGAAAATCAACTATACAATTATTCATCGTAAAATAATACTTGTTTGTCCATCATACAAGATATCCTACAACCTCATAGAATCAGACATAATCTCCATAACGTAGTATAATAGTGATCCACAACTGTTCTTCCATACCTAAAACATAAAACAAAACGTCATGAGCCGAGGCTCATTAACATACTACTCTAACATCGTAAATTCATTTCACACCATTTTGTTTATAAACAGGGATGAGAGAATAAGTAAAACTATTTCACAAATATATCATAGCATGTTACATTATCTTCTTTATCATGTTCATCATCATATATCTTTTACTTTGGTAACTTGACTCGTACAATAGAAGGGACGTCTCCCTAGAACGTAGTAACATCATAAACGGAAGGCAGCCACCCGAGGACAAAATCCCTCACTAAACGGAAGGTGGCATTATTTGCCCAAAATGCGCGGTGCCACCCGAGGACAATAGCCCTCACTAAACGGAAGGTGGTTAACCGGCCGAAAGGTACGTGCACGACCCGGGATAACGAAATACTTGCCAAGAATCGTCTTTCACTTGAATTTATCATGTTTCATTTCTTTTAAGCATATCATATCATTATGAATAATTATATTCTTTTCATTTCATCCATAACCTCATCATCATCATCATTTCATAGCATCATATCATCATAACCATCATAGAACATTTTATTTCCCGCAATCCATATATAAAACATAATATTAATCATGATCATAAAACATACTTTGAAGGGGAATGCGGGTGTTAGCAGTAGACATTACCTGAATTCCTGCTTAACAACCTTGATAGTCGAGGGACATTTGTAATATCCTTTATTTTCTTTAATATAATCAAGAAAAGTTTTATTAATGAACGTTTTGTTATTTAGCTTCTAAACCTAAATATTAGTTAGTGCTTATTAAGGTGATAGCGTTCATTATAACGTCATAAAGGTCTCTTTTACGGTCGTTATTTCTTAATCGTTAATAACTTCTTAAGGTGACTCTTTAACCACTAACTATGTGAAAGAGCACCTTTAATTATACTTTTAGAAAATATCGAAACATTAAAGTTATATTATTACATCTTGTATAATCATTCGAAAATATATTATTATTCGAGTTCATAATTAAGCACCAATTAGTCGCCCATTATTAAATTAATTAAGTTTAAAGCTATAATAGAACCATTAATATTATTATAAGATTATTTAATTACTTAAACTAATAAATCAAGCTAACTAGTTATTATAAGTGAACTTAAGTATTAGTGGAGTAATAATAAATTAAACTCATATTATAAATAACAAGCTTATTGGGTTTTAACTAGTTTCAAACAACTCAACTTTATTTAGTAACCATGAGATATAGCCCAATAATAGATTTTAGGAGTCAAGTTAAGTGGTCTGATTAAATCAGTCCATGAAACAAGTATAAAACATCTTTTAGTCCAACCACATAACATAACAACTTTATTGTCACTTAAGTTTAGGTCACCTTGGATTCTCCTAGGCCCAAAACAAATATTAAGTAGCAAGGGTAATAAACTTGGGCTTAAATTAGTAACTTAGGAAAATCAGAATTTTTGTAAAAAGAGTTGACCATTACCTTTGCTACTAGGAGCAGGGGCGACAAAGCATGGCTTCGGTTCCGGCTCGGTGGGCGGCGGCGACGAGCAGTGAGAAACAACGACGGCACGATAGTGGCAGGGGTCGTCGGTGCGGCTGCGCGTATAGCAGGAGCGACAAAGAGGAAGAATGATAAATTGAACGAGAGAGGAGAGAGAGGGCGGGAGTGTGTGCAGGCGGACGGGTGGTCGGCGATCGACGACGAAGCGGGGGGGGGGGGGCTGATACCGACGGCGACCTCCAGTGGCGTGGTACAGCAGGGCGCAAGGTTGAGCGAGAAAGAAAAAGAGTGTGAGGCATGGTGCGGTGGTGGTTTAGCGAATGACGGTGGTAGGAGGGGCGAGTAGTGCTGAATGAGCGTCAGGTGTGGTGGTGCTTTGTGGTGTTGGTGTGCGAAATAGCGTTTACGAATTTTGGCCTTTTTAACTTTCTTCTTCTTCTCTTTTGTTTCTTGATTCAATTTGAGGTAATTCTGATTGGAGTAATGTTGATTTATGTGGTGTGTTTAAGCAACGAGATTGTGCATTTATTGTCATTGTTGGAGCTCAAAAACCATGAGCTTTGTTGGGTGGTTTTTGACCAAAACTGTGGATGTAGACCATTAAGTTATGGAATTGAATAATATGTCTACTGAAATGTTGACTTAAATGAAGGTGTGAGTGGCTTTGGCAGAGAAAAAGCTGAGCAATGCAAGTTTGGGCATGTTTGCCATGTGTTTGCCATGAAAGTCGAAGGAATGAAGAAGGAGGAAGAAAGGAGTCAACCTCCTCAATTTTATAATACTTTCTTTATTTTTCCTTTATTTTATACAATCAGAAAATGGTCATTGTTTTCAACTTTCAACCACCTAGTTGGGTGATAGTTAAATATAAGTCTAATATTTCCTGGTTAAATAAAAGAATAGAATTACCCCTCTTCACAAAGTCTAGTAATTTATGTTTGACATAATAAAAGAAAATTTTAACTCTGAGTCAAATTAATGATAATTATAACTAATTAATTTATTAAGCATGATTAAGTTTTTAAGATATTACACCATGGCCTGGATCATAATTTTTCTGCCCCTAGGAAACCACAAGAAAACGAGGTTTTAGAAAGGAAAAATAGAACTTTGGAAGAAATGGTTAGGACTTCCAAGGAACTTTTGGACCGAAGCTATTAATACTGCCTATCACATAATAAGTCGTGCCATGATGAGACCTATCATTAACAAAACTCCTATGAGCTTTATTTTGGAAAGAAACCCAATATCACTCATTTCAGAACATTTGGTTGCAAATGTTTAGTTCATAACAATGGGAAAGTTAATCTTGGAAAATTTGACGCTAGGAGTGATGATGCAATATTCTTAGGATATTCATCACATAGTAAGGCTTATAGAGTTTACGATAAAAGAAGTATGTGTGTTAAATAAAGTGTCCACATAATTTTTGATGAATCTGACAAATTCAATCCAAGCAAACAGGTTGATGACTTTGAGATTGCCTTGGTACAATCAAATGAGAATGATATAGATTCAATTGAGGAAGAAGAAATAAAGGAGGAAAGGAACGAAGAAAATGAAAACAATCATAATAATGATGTTCTCGTTCCTCAAGATGGAGGAGTTGTTCCTATTCCTCAAGTTTAAGGAACTGATTCAACCATTGTTGAAAGAGGAACAACTAATCAAAGCTCCTCATCCTCTCAAGGAACTCAAGAAAAACAACCTGTTCCTATAAGGGAGTTTCAACCAAAACCTTGAAGACATCAAAAATCACATCCAGTGGAACTGATAATAAGTGACATATCCAAAGGTACGCAAACTAGATCTCAATTATTGAATTTTTGTGCATTTCATGCGTTCTTATCAATGATAGAACCACGAAATCATGAACAATCCCTAACTGATTCCGATAGGATCACTGCTATGAAAGCTGAATTAAATGAGTTCGAAAGAAACAAGGTATGATATCTAGTTTCTTCTTCTAAACAATAAAGTAATTGGCTTAAAATGGGTGTTTAGAAATAAACTAGATGATATGGAATAACATTGAGGAAAAAGCTCACTTGTAGTAAAAGGTTATAATCAACAAGAAGGAATTGACTATGAAAAAACCTTTGCTTCTGTTGTTATACTAGAAGCCATTAGAATACTAATTGCATTTGCTGCTTATATGGAATATAAACTATATCAAATGGATGTTAAATGTGCATTTCTAAATGGCTATTTAAATGAAGATGTATATGTCGAACAACCCCCTGTCTACAAGCTTGATAAGGCTCTTTATGGGTTAAAGCAAGCGCCAAGGTCATGGTATGAGAGATTATCAAAGTCCTTTTTAGAAAACAACTTTAAAAGAGGAAAGGTGGATAAAACCTTGTTTCTAAAATCGAAAGAACAACATATTACTTGTTCAAATATATGTGATGACATCATTTGAGCAACAAATGAAACATATATGCAAAGAATTCTCAAATCTCATGAGTAATGAATTTGAAATGAGTAGATGGGTGAGTTAAATTTCTTTCTTGGTTACAAATTAAGCAAACTGAAAAAGGAATAATTATTCACCAACAAAATACATAAAGGAACTGAAAAAATATGGCCTTGAAAACTCAAAGATAAATCACACTCCTATGGGAACTTCAACTAGATTAGATGAAGATTCCATAGGAACAAGTGTTGATCAAACAAAATATAGAGGCATGATTGGTTCACTTTTGTATCTAACTGCTATCGTCCAGACATATTAGTTTTGGTTTGTGTGCTAGATTTCAAGCAAATCCCAAGGAATCTCATCTAACTGCGTGAAGAGAATTCTTAGATATCTTATTAAAGGAAAGATTATCTTGGATTTTCTATCCAAGAAGTGATACATTTGAGTTAAGAGGATATGCTGTGCTGATTATGCTGGAGATCTTGTAAATAGGAAAAGCACCTCAGGTATGGTTCAATTTCTTAGTCATGTTTTAGTTTCTTGGAGCACCAAGAAACAAAACACATTTGCTTTATCCACTGCTGAAGCAGAATATGTAGCTGTTGCTGCATGTTGCTCTCAAATGCTTTGGATTAAACAACTTTGTGACTATGGAATAACTTTAATTTGTTCCTATTTTTGTGATAATACTAGTGCCATTAGTATTTCAAAAGATCCAGTGCATCATTCAAGAGTTAACACATACATACCAGACATCACTTTCTAAAAGAAAATGTGGAAAAAGGTTTGATTAAACTTGAGTTTTGTCGATGAAAATCAAATTGCTGATATACTAACTAAGCCTCTACAAAGAGATAGATATGAAAATTAAGGCTTGAGTTAGGTTTAATAAAACTTAAGTAATTGTTCCTATTCCAATCCCTCATGTCTGAATTGATTTTTCTTACTCTATGTGACATTAAGTAACTGTGATGGATTGCCTAAGACCATTGCAATTAGATGTTAAAAACATAACATGGATTCAAAGAATAAAACAACTCAAAATGTCACATAATACTCCCTTATTGTTCCAAGTTAAAGAAACATGCATCATATGAAGAATGTT
Source organism: Beta vulgaris subsp. vulgaris (assembly GCF_026745355.1). Lineage (NCBI taxonomy): Eukaryota > Viridiplantae > Streptophyta > Magnoliopsida > Caryophyllales > Amaranthaceae > Beta > Beta vulgaris. The sequence continues at coordinate 12,347,290 of NC_079202.1, forward strand.
AATATTTAGCATAAATTGTTCCTATAGCACAAGTTCCTTAGAGTTATTTTCTTTCCAAAAATTAAAAAATCCATAAAAATAAAAAATCTGAAAATCTCAAAAAGATAGGAATCAGATTTAATCAAGTCATGATTCTCTTTTATTTTTCTTTTATCTTTTCTTTTTTGTTTTTATCCTTTATTTTCACGTGTGTAACTCCTCATTTACTGTTACATGCATCTTCTTCATTTTCCTTCCATCCAAAACCGTGTTCCTTAGTCGCTTGAACTTCACCATTATTCATCTCCTTCACATCCCTTCACACGCCATAAAACCCCAAATTCTTTTCATAAAATGGCAAAAACCTCAGTCGCTTCACCTTTTCCAAAAACAAAAACTTCCAAAACCTCTCAAATGGAAAACCCCTCTTCTCCATCCAAAACCCTAGAAATCGAAAAATCTCAAGAAACAACAATGGTGGTAGAAGAAAAAAAAATTGGAGTCACCTAGGAGAAGTGTGAGAAGAAGAAATTAAAACTAATTGGGGAAGATGATGAAGAAGAATCTCCGGAACAAGTTAAGGGGGACTAAGAAGCTACACATTTTCCTTCCAAAGGAACTGTTGCTTCTTTCTCTAAGAAACGAGCGGCAAGAAGTGAATCAAGGTATGTTTTAGGATTTTCTGTTGATTTGGAGTAGGCTAAGGAAATGAGATTCAATGAATTAACCGGCATACTAAAGGAACATGGTATGGAATACCTGTTTGAAACCGCATTTAACAATGCTTAGTTCCTTTAGCTATGGATGAATTTTGTAAAATTTCATCAACACTGATAAATATGTACTAGTGAAGTTAGGGGAAGAAAAAAAATTTTATCAAGAAACGTTAGCAAAAATATGGGATGTTCCTTGCAAAGGAACTGATGCGTATTTTAAGAGGAAAGGAACTGTCGCCTTTCCCAATTTCTCTCAACATGAGATTGTTGAATATTTTGAGGGAACTGCTTGCCAAAACAAAAGGAAATCACAACCTTCTTTCTCCTGTTCACAAAATTCTGTTTAATCTTGTTTTGAGAGCACTCATTCCTCGAACTGAGAAGAGGAATGAGGTGGGTCTCTTGATAGTTACATGTTTTGTCTTGACACCACATTCAATAAACTTTCCTTCCTCTTTATCCAACATCTCACGCATTGTATTGAAAATCATTGTGTTGTTGGCTATGGTGCATTGATCACTTCTCTTCTTTCTCACTTTAAAGTGAAAACTACTGGCTGGCCAGCATTGGGAATAAAATAAGCTAATATTCTAAATGAAAAAACTTTGCATGGTTTAGATCTCCCTGTGTAAGAGGGAGTGTTAACTCAAGGGAGAATTGCTCCTAGTTCCTCTCACAAGAGGAAACTGCCTCGGGCAGTAGAAGAGGAACCAGTGGAAGTTATACTGGAGGAACAAGATCCTGCCCCCACAGAACCAAAGGAACATAAACCCAATAGGCACAAAACTGTTTCTAAAAAGCCTACCCCTCCTGTTCCTAAAAGAGTTAGACAAAGCACTAGATTGAAAATTGCTCAAACTATCCCTGTTTCTTCAAAGAAGGACTCTCCTTTAGTCCTATCTGATGCAGAGGAACAAGATTACAACTCCCCTAAGGAACCAACTCCTCCACCCTCACTAAAACTATCTGTGCCCCTCACTAACATCTCTTCCATCTCTCCCTCATGCTTATCTGTTCTTTCCAGCTTTGAATAGTTAACGGTTGAGATGAATGAAACCAACCCTTTCTCCTGTACCTCTACTGACCTTCCTCCACCACCACCTTTTTTTCCTTCCATTTACACTACCACCTCCCCATCTGTTTCTCTTCCAGGAATAATTGATCCTTCACAAGAAACCACCCCAGTTCCTCTACCTAAACCATCTTCTGCCTCTAGTCCTAAGGGACAGGAACAAGTTCCTTCAGATGAGTGTGGTTGGGTTAACGAAGTCTGTCTTCCTGCTCAACATATGATTAAGTTCTACAATCACCTTCACTCGACTTTAGATGCTAAAACTGATAAGATGATGGGTTTAATGAAAGTCCTTAGTAATACGTGATTGAACAACAAAAGAACGTGGAGTCGATGGCCCAAGCCATTAACAGTTTGAAGCAGCAACTTGATGGGCAAAATGGAGAGGTGATGAAGAAGTTGGAAGATGTGGTTGAAGAAGAAGTTGTTGAGGAACACCATTCCCCTTCCCTTCCTAATGTCTAGTTCTTGTTTCTCTTTAAGGAGCAAGACTTCTTAGCTTTTGTGTCTTTTCTTACTTTGTCTCCTTTTGTACTTTAAGGGAACAAGTGCTATAAATACATGAATTTTTGCTATATTTGTCTTCGTTTGTGACTTATGTGCATAATTTCTTACTTATTAATGTTTGAGCTAGTCTACCTTTTTAATATCCTAACTTAACCATTTTTTTTTGTTGCTTGTACATGGTCTCAAGGTATTGATCTATATTCATTAAATCACCAAGAGTTTGATCTTTTTGACGATGACAAAGGGGGAAAAAGATTATGGAACAAACTAAAAGTTAATTAAACAAAAAAAGAGGTAAATGACAAACCAAAAAAAAAAAAAAAACGAAAAAAAAGAGGAAAATGAAAAATTAAAAAAATGATGTAAATGAGACATCAAAATTAAGATCCAAAAACTTAATCTGCCTTTATTGTATCTTTTTCATTTGTTTTATCATTTTCATTCTCTTATGTTATTTGTTATTTCCTTAGTTTGTACCTTTGTTGTCATCATCAAAAAGGGGGAAATTGTTGAATCCTAGTTTTGATGATGACAAAGGAACAAAGATGCAAACTAAGTATTGGACTAATAAGTTGTTTAAGTGAGTGAATTTCAAGGTACCAATGAAAGGAACAAAGAGAATACTACGTCAAGAAAGAAATCAAGTTTGGATTTTGAAGACTAAGTGAAGATGTTTCTATATTCGGTACTGGAGCAGCATTGGAGCAAGAAGACTAAAGCGAGGCTTTTTGTTTCTAGTTCCATTGTAAAGGAACGAGTGAGAATGGTAAGGAACTAAGGCAATTTAGAATGAGAATAATTGTTTGTTCCTCTATAAGGAACAGACGAACTGGCGTTGAACTAATAAGTTAAAGGACTAACAATTAAAAGGAAAAAAACTTAGGATGAAGCATTACAACGGTACATTATTGTCAGTTGAGTAAATTATGCCTAGATTCTAGGAAGCTGTTTTAATTTAGGAAAAATCAGATTTTTAGGAAAATCTTTTTAAGGAAAAGATTTTATCTTTCCAAAGATAATAAATAAAAAAATTCGGTTTTTATGGAAATATTTTAAAGATAATATTTTTAATAAAAGGATTTTATTTCGGTTTTAATAATTAAAATGTTTTTAAGTAAATCAAATTTTCGAATTAATGCTTAAAGTGGTTACTAAAATTAAGGAGCAGTAACTTAATTCTCTCCCACGTTTAACAGTAATCATGGAGATCATGGGATGATTAAGCAACATGTTCCTCCGGATAAGGAACATCATGGGATAATGCTTCTACCACTAATACATGTTTTAATCCCACGTTCTCACTTATTACCATTATAAATACTAAGGTCTAATTAAGTTCCAAAGTGTGTCTGACCAAGTGATTTAGTAAGTTTAACTAAGTAAAGTGTCAGTGCCTTCTTACTCTAATTCCACTAAGTTTATTTGATCAATTGTATTTTGGTTATGGGGGTAAGGGGACTTTGAGTGAAGTTCTGTAAGAAAGAAGCTTTGAGTAAAGCAAGTTAAAGTGAGAAAACTTCAAGTGAAGTTGAGATAAACAACTGTTAAGGGAACAATTGTTCAGGAAATTAAGTTTAGAAACTCAAGGTGTGGCTCGTGAGTAGAATTAGGTTGTAACAAAGTTGTTTGGCCTAATAGTGAAAGATTTGAGTTTAAAATCCCTAGTGGTCAAGGTTGTTTCTTCTTGTTGGGCCCAAGAAGTTTTTCCTCGTAAAAATCCCTTGTTCCTTTAGCTTGTTTCTTTGTTTAAGTTTAAAATTCCACAAAAATTTACGTTTATTTCTACACATACAATTCACCCCCCCCTCTTGTATTGTTCCTAGTGAAATAACACGCCTTCATGGGGTTCCGAAGGATATAGTGTCAGATCGTGATCCTATATTCCTTTCCCGCTTTTGGACAGAACTGCAAGCTTCATTTGGGACGAAATTGGAGTTGAGTACTGCATTTCATGCTGCCACAGATGGGCAAACCGAGAGAACCATCCAGACTCTTGAGAATATGCTTCGAGCGTGTGCTCTAGATTTCCAGCAGTTTTGGGTGAAATCTTTGAGCTTAGTGGAGTTTCCGTACAGTAATAACTATCATGCTAGTATCCAAATGGCTCCATATGAGGCTTTATATGGGAGGAAATTTCGTAGCCCTACTTGTTGGAGCGATAGTAATGACTTTTGTTTTAGGGCCAGATTTGATTCAGGATACCGTGGAGCAGGTTAAAGTCAGCCAAGCTAAAATGAAGGATGCTCAAGATGGACAAAAATTCTATGCTGACCTTCGTCGAAAAGCCATTGAACTTGAGAATATGAAGGGTGTGATGGGGTTTGTCAAGAAGGGCAAGTTAAGCCCAAAATATATAGGTCCCTATGAGATCCTTAAAAGGACTGGGGAAGTAGCCTACCGATTGGCCTTACCGCCTGATCTATCAAGGGTTCATGATGTATTCCACGTGTCGCAATTGCGGAAGTATCGTAGTGATCCTTCCCATGTGATCCCCGTTGAGTCAATCATTGTTGATCGGGACTTGACTTATGAAGAGCGACCTATCCGTATTCTTGACCGTCAGAACCGAGTCTTGAGAAAAAAGTTACTCACGTTGGTAAAAGTGCTTTGGAGATATCAAAAGTTCGAAGAGGCCACTTGGGAGACTGAAGAATAGATGAAGCAAAAGTACCCCGAGTTGTTTACCTCAGGTGCTTAGCCTTGTTTCTAAGCTTCGAGGACGAAACTTTCTTAAGGGGGAGTGATTGTAACGCCTCAAAAATTCACTCCGATTTTTTCGCGTTTATTTCATAGTGTTTAATTAGCTCCGTTAGCGTTCACTGTTTTAATCAATAAAATTTTCATCTTGATTTGAAAATTCATAAAAATTATATTTTTATTTCATTAACATGTTGGATTTGTTTTCCAATTGTTCAAATAATTTTTGTGAAATTTATTTTCAATATTCAGATGTTATTTGAATTTAAAATCAGTTTTGGAGAAAAATTAGGAAATCAGTAAAAATAATTCCAATGAATTAATTTATAAATTTAAAAATCATTTCAAATTTAATAAAATAAGTTTGTCATAGTGTTAAAACTTATTTTCGGATTTTCTAAGGCATTTATAAGCTTATTTGACTATTTGACTAACTTTAAGGTTTTAATCTTTAAAAATGTTAAACTTGGTCCACGAGTCTTGGAATTTTCATTGGAAGTAAATTCTGATGTTGGAGGAATCTTCCAAGCATTTTCACCCCTTTGAAAACCTAATTACTCCCTCCTCCAACTACCTTGACTTCTTGACATTTTTTTTCTTATTTACGTAAAGTTTTGGAGAAAATAATTTTTACCCAAGATCTTTTCATCCTAAAACTGAAGAGTAAGCTTCTCCCTTACTTTCCATGTCATTTTCGTACTCCATAAAAATTTGAGAATTTTTGGAGCTTTAAAAAATTATTTATAGCATTTTCAAGTTGTTTTAAATTAAATTCCTAATTTCTTCTATTAATTTCTACTACAAATTCTAACACCTATTTCTTCCTTGAACATTTTTTATAAGGTGATAGTTTTGATTTAGTGCTTGTGGAAGAGGAATGATCTTAGCTCGTGTTCTCTTATTATCTCCATTCTATTTTTCACTAAAATTTAGGTTAACTAGCTTTAATCCTAGTTTAAATTTGATTAATAATTTAAATATATTTAATTATTATATATTATAGTAGAAATAGCTATAATAATATTTGAGATGGATTATGTGAATTTACGTGAATTCTATATAAATTTTCGGATTTATGTGAGTTTAATTGTGATAATATATATGTTTACTGATTTTATATGTATAAATCTTATTAAAATGAACTCGTACATGTTATTAACTTTTTAGTGTTATTTAATTTGAATATTTGAAACTTATTTTGATAATTGTGTAATTATATCCGATAGTATTTTAGTGTTTTCGAATACGTTTAAATTCCAAATATTTATTTTTATACTAAGTAAATTATTTAAGATATTTCATTTTATATTTAAATCCTCATTTTATGGGCGTGATTAACCTACTTGAATTATTGTATGAATTTGTCAAATTATTATTATTTTGATTAGTAAATTGTTTATTTCAAAAATCTATTAATTTAAAATTTATCTTTTTGAAACAAAATGAACTTGTTAAAAGTTTATTAATATTAAGGTATTTTGTGACTAATATCACTAATATTAATTTTGGATTATTAGTAATTTATTTTAGTGATTTAAATTCGAAATTATTGTTTGATGAAAACCTAATTACTGAAACTAGTTATGTATTTTCAGAATAATTACAACAACTTTTATGTTAATTTGAAAAGTTTGGGAATTTTGGATTAAATTATTGATCAAGTTGATATTAAGTTGGATTGGGTGATTCCGTCAACTTTTATGTCAATTTGACAAGTTGTCTATTTTTGGTTTAAAATATTGTTTATGTTGATATTAAGTTGAATTGGGTTATTCCATCAACTTGTATGTCAATTTGACAAGTGTATGTATTTATGGATTAAAATATTATTTGAGTTATAGTAAGTTGAATAAGGTGATTCCATCAACTTTTATGTCGATTTGAAAAGTTTTTGTGATGATTATAAAACTTTAATTTTATACTAAATAAAATGATTTGAGATTGTTCTAAAAATGATGTTGTTAACAATCTCATGTTTACTACTACTTTAATTATGTTATGATCTTAATGTTGGATTAGTTTTACCTTGTACTATGATGGATACAAAGTGCTGTTCAGATGATATTTTCTTTGTAATGTGTTGGGTACAAAGTATTGTATAGAGATGGGTGCAAAGAGATGTTTTGAGATGATGTTTACTATTGTACTAAGTTGGGTACATAGAAATATTTTTGAAATGATATTTTATTAAGTCATTACCTTTGTACTCAGCTGGTACATTGATTTGTTTTGTTGAGGAAGAGAAATCCTATGGGGCTAAGTTGGGTCCCTTGGTATGAACTGTCACTCTTGTGCTGAGCTGGGTACATAGAGTTAACTTTCGTGCTGAGCTAGGTACGTAAGTCCGCTTTGATATTAGTTGTCGTCCAGTGTTACGTTGTAGTGAGCTAGGTACGACGCACCTAGGTGGGTTGAAACTAACACAAGGTGTTATGGCCATTTCTTAGATATAGGATATCGTATGCTGAGATGGGTGTGCGTGTCCTAATACTTCTATCATGTAGGAATCATGGGTGGTTGTATATTGAGCTGGGTGTACATCTATCCACTTGCGTTCAGTTCTCCGCTCGATTCTGATTGTTGTGATGTTGTGTTGAATGATTATTTGGGGGGAGGTATTTGGAATTGGATTTGGATTTGGATTTGGAAATTGAGTTTATTTTCATATAAATGGTTATTTTGAGCATATTATTATTTTTACTAAGAAGTGTGATTATTGGCGATGTTGTGGATGTTTATGATACTTTGTGGTTAGTATAATCAACGTTGATTACCGTTGTTGTAGCCTAAAAATCAAGGGCTACTAAAATGAGATGTGGCATTCGCTTAGGCAAAGAAAAGTACAAAGGCCTGCAGGTTCTTTGGGCTAAAGTACACTTTTCTGAGGAAAAGGTGTACTGAAAAGCTCTCTTGTGGCCCTAAAATTGTACTTAGGCCCAATACAAGTGAAGCCTGATTCAGCTAAAGGGTAAATTGTATTGACAAATCAGCATTTGCCACGTGTCACATATTATTGCTTAGCCAATCAGATGCTCCCAAATTAGGGTGACATCAAGGCACAACAGTCATTCCAAACAGTATAAATAGTCATTGAAATCAGGGGAAAGGTACGTTTTTGAGGCATAGTACTGTTACTCTGTCATAAATTCTTCTCTCTCTCTCTACTTTCTCTCTCTAAAAGTTCCTTTACATCCCTGATATCTGACTTAAGCATCGGAGGGGGAAATACCACCCAAACCTCCAGGGTGGGTCCCTTTTTGCAGGTTGCTGGTCAGGAGTTTGCTTCGGGATTGAACCATCATTGTTGCACAAGTCTCCAGTTCTAGAACCCATCTTTGGGAGTTGTGATATAAATTGCTAGTTTTACACTACATAACATTTGGCGCCGTCTGTGGGGAGACGCAACAATGACGGATTGTCACTCATCAACTGGCGAGGAACAAAGTTTCAGGGTTCAAGTAGAAGATACTGTAGATGACGAGAGGTCACCCGAGGACGGGACAGGCATCATGCTGCCGTTCATATTGAGGGAAGGACAGTGACCCTGTTATCAGGAAAATCTTGATCGTCCAGTGACAGCTGGTCACTTAGAGAATGTCTTAAATGACTTCCAGAGCAGGATGGCCGCTGTCATGGAAGAGCAGATTAAGAACAATATGTTGTTCTTTCAGATAAGTCCAGGAGGAGAGGCAGCAGAGCCGCTCATAAGGAGGTCTCAAGAGGGTCGTCCAGGGACTAGCCGGCCACCTCGCCTAGTTGTCCAGGCCGCCTTCCAAGGGAAAGAAGCCAGCTATTAGTGACTCAAGGAGGAAGATGGACTGGAAGCTGGTAGTCGTCCAGGAGACAATATTCCCCCTACCGGCCACAAAATGGAGACGGATGCTAGGGAGTATCTGGAAGCCAAGAGAGCGGCAGCTCAGCAGCGTTCAGCCTCTAGTTCCACTCCTTATATAAGGACCCGTCATTAAGGTTTTGTCCAGAACAGCAGGACGAAGTCATGGACCTTCGGCTTTTCAGCCAAGGCAAGAAAAAACAGTTCTGCAGCCAATGGTGTATAGGCGTCAGGCCTTAGCTAACACCTCTTCTAATCCGGTACTAAAGGAGTACCGCCGGGAGCACATACCCATTGAGGGTCAGGTTGGGGCACTCTAGATATATTGGCCAACTCCTTTCTCGGTCAGAATTATGGAGTCCCCTCCTTTCCCAAAGGTTAAGCTCCCGACGATCGAGCCTTTCGATGGAACAACAAATCCAGATGATCATTTGTCAGCCTACAAGCACCAGATGTACGTCCAAGGAGTTGACGACGCTACATGGTGTAAGAATTTTTCAGCCACATTGATGGGAGTGGCGCAGAAGTGGTTCAACAATTTATCTCCTAACTCAGTGAACAATTTCACTGAGCTTTTATCTTCTGTTTACCAGCCATTTTGTGGCAAACCGTCAAGAGCAGAAGACAAGCATGAAATTTGAGTGTGATGGTGGGAAAGTTGGGTCTTTGTATGGAGACCAGCAGGCGGCTAAGAATGCTATCTTACTACTTTGAGACCATCATCATGAAAAGAGAAATCAGAGCGGCCAAAGGCCATGGAGGATGAGCCGGCCGAAAAGGTGAAAGGCCATATAAGTGAGTTGAAGCATGAGGTAAAGAAGGCTCAGGCAAAGCCCCTCCAAGAGGGCAAGCCGTCCATGCTCTTACCTAGCAAGAAAAGGGATGTTTGTCTATTAAAGAAGAAAAATAAGCATCTGAAGAAGTAATGGCTATCATGAGCTTGGGACAGAACGTCCAGAGCTAGTGGATCGGAGAGCCCAGTGGAAATCTTTTTAAATCCAGAGCGTCCGGAGAGGACATTGAAGATTGGATCCGTCCTATGTTCTGAAACCAAGGACGTCTTAGTTGCCTCGACATGATACCTTGAGAAAGTGTAATCTTTTCTTAGTACCTCACAATGAAAAAAGTAGAAATGTATACATGTACCTTGGCTCTCCGTCAAGCAAAATTCATATAATACAGCTCTACTTCTCTCCTATGACTGTCCCTCTGTTTGATTTTGTTTGCTTGATTTAGTTAAAAATGCATACTATCGTTCAAGCTGACTAATAAAACAGAGCAGCAAGTAAAAACACCTTCTATTAGGAGATCGGCTAACATGTTATCATCCTTATAAGGACAAGTACATGGAATCGGCCTACACCTTGTTTACTTAAAGAGTAAACATCTCCTAAACAAGGTCGGCTGGAATTAGGACGCCTTAGTAAAGGTATCCTACTTTCCGTCCAAAGCCATACTTCGAAATAACAACCTTAGTAAAGGAACAAGTTATTTCACAATTTAACAAAGATGGACGGGTTACAATAACCTTCATAAAATGTCTAAGTTATTAAGCAAATTATGGTCTTTCTCCTTCTTGTAACAAAGAAAGGTCACTAAGATCTCTTCGTCCAAGAAGGGGGGCATATAGGGACCTAATTTATTGCAAATAACTAAATCTTTGTCCAATGACGAATAATAGCCAAAATTCAGGCCGAGCAAGTTATTAACTTAACAGTTCTTAAACTCACAAGGTTTCAACTTAGGCATCTGGTAAACGTCTTGATATATTCGGCCAAAAAGAGCCATTGGATCATATGAAGTGTGTTAGGACGAATTGCTTTCATACTTGGGCATAAATATTTGATCATGGTCGGCAGCTTTGGTAGCGTCCGTAACAAGTTTTTTGTTCTCTTTCCTCCGGTCTTCGGCAATAAAGTTGCGAGCAAAGAGCTGTCAAAGGAAAGACGAAAATTGTTAGGACGAATGCAAAATTGAAAAAATATATCCAAGTATAGAATTCAAAACGTCCAAAGAAAAAGTTACCTCAGCAGCCAGTTAAGACATGTAGCCAACATGCCCTGATGAGGCTCCCCTCAAACCCTTGATGTGATACCCCTTGCCTTTTTAGGGGGTGGGGCATCGCTGGTAGTGGCCGGTCTTTTCTTGACGGCCGCCTTCTCCGCCAACACTTTGGACGTTGGGGCATTTTTCTGAAAAAAGTAAGTAAAAATGTTAGTCAAAAGCAATTAAAGGGAAAAGAGAAAGGAAGATGTCCAACACTAGCTCTAGACGTTTTGCTCTTCAAAGAAGGAGCTCGTCTAGAAGTTCATTCAGGACGTTCTGCTCCACAAAAGAAGCAGCTCGTCCAGAGTCAATTCAGGACGTTTTACTCTTCAAAGAAGGAGCTCGTCCAGAAGTTCATTCAGGACGTTTTGCTCTTCGAAGAAGGAGCTCGTCCAGAAGTTCATTCAGGACGTTTGGCTCCACAAAAGAAGTACCTCGTCCAGAGTCAATTCAGACGTTTTGCTCTTCGAAGAAGGAGCTCGTCCAGAAGTTCATTGAGGACGTTCTGCTCCACAAAAGAAGAGCTCGTCCAGAGCCAATTCAGGACGTTTTGCTCTACAAAGAAGGAGCTCGTCCAGAAATTTATTCAGGACGTTTTGCTCTTCGAAGAAGGAGCTCGTCCAGAAGTTTATTCAGGACGTTCTGCTCCAAAAGAAGGAGCTCGTCCAGAGTCAATTCAGGACGTTCTGCTCTTCAAAGAAGGAGCTCGTCCAGAGTCAATTCAGGACGTTTTGCTCTTCAAAGAAGGAGCTCGTCCAGAAGTTCATTCAGGACGTTTTGCTCTTCAAAGAAGGAGCTCGTCCAGAAATTCATTCAGGACGTTATGCTCCACAAAAGAAGTACCTCGTCCAGAGTCAATTCAGGACGTTTTGCTCTTCGAAGAAGGAGCTCGTCCAGAAGTTCATTCAGGACGTTCTGCTCCACAAAGAAGGAGCTCGTCCAGAGCCAATTCAGGACGTTTTGCTCTTCAAAGAAGGGACTCGTCCAGAAGTTCATTCAGGACGTTTTCCTCTTCAAAGAAGGAGCTCGTCCAGAAGTCATTCAGGACGTTTTGCTCTTCAAAGAAAGGAGCTCGTCCAGAAATAAAATCAGGACGTTTGGCTCCACAAAGAATGAGCTCATCCAGAGTCAATTCAGGACGTTTTGCTCTTCGAAGAAGAGCTCGTCCAGAAGTTCATTCAGGACGTTCTGCTCCAAAAGAAGGAGCTCGTCCAGACCAATTCAGGACGTTTTGCTCTTCAAAGAAGGAGCTCGTCCAGAAGTTATTCAGGGTTTTGCTCTTCAAAGAAGGAGCTCGTCCAGAAGTTATTCAGGACTTTTGCTCTTCAAGAAGGAGCTCGTCCAGAAGTTAATCAGGACGTTCTGCTCCAAAAGAAGGAGCTCGTCCAGAGTCATTCAGGACGTTTTGCTCTTCAAAGAAGGAGCTCGTCCAGAAGTTCATTCAGGACGTTTTGCTCTTCAAAGAAGGAGCTCGTCCAGAAGTTCATTCAGGACGTTTTGCTCTTCAAGAAGGAGCTCGTCCAGAAGTTCATTCAGGACGTTTTGCTCTTCAAAGAAGGAGCTCGTCAGAGTCAATTCAGGACGTTCTGCTCCACAAAGAAGGAGCTCGTCCAGAGTCAATTCAGGACGTTCTTCTCTTCAAAGAAGGAGCTCGTCCAGAGTCAATTCAGGACGTTTTGCTCTTCAAACAAGGAGCTCGTCCAGAAGTTCATTCGGGACGTTTTGCTCTTCGAAGAAGGAGCTCGTCCAGAAGTTAAATTAGGACGTTCTGCTCCACAAAGAAGGAGCTCGTCCAGAGCCAATTCAGGACGTTTTGCTCTTCAAAGAAGGACTCGTCCAGAAGTTCATTCAGGACGTTTTGCTCTTCAAAAAAGGAGCTCGTCCAGAAGTTCATTCAGGACGTTTTGCTCTTCAAAGAAGGAGCTCGTCCAGAAGTTAAATCAGGACGTTCTGCTCCACAAAGAAGGAGCTCGTCCAGAGTCAATTCAGGACGTTTTGCTCTTCAAAGAAGGAGCTCGTCCAGAAGTTCATTCAGGACGTTTTGTTCTTCAAAGAAGGAGCTCGTCCAGAAGTTCATTCAGGACGTTTTGCTCTTTAAAGAAGGGACTCGTCCAGCAAAAAAAAAAAAAAAAAAAAAAAAAAAAGAGTAGGGCAGTTCCAGGTCGGTTAAAAGAGGAAATCAACCGTCTTACGCCTAAATGGTAACTTCCTCTTTTAAGGGGCAAATGTTGTAGCCTAAAAATCAAGGGCTACTAAATGAGATGTGGCATTCGCTTAGGCAAAGAAAAGTACAAAGGCCTGCAGGTTCTTTGGGCTAAAGTACACTTTTCTGAGGAAAAGGTGTACTGAAAAGCTCTCTTGTGGCCCTAAAATTGTACTTAGGCCCAATACAAGTGAAGCCTGATTCAGCTAAAGGGTAAATTGTATTGACAAATCAGCATTTGCCACGTGTCACCATATTATTGCTTAGCCAATCAGATGCTCCCAAATTAGGGTGACATCAAGGCACAACAGTCATTCCAAACAGTATAAATAGTCATTGAAATCAGGGGAAAGGTACGTTTTTGAGGCATAGTACTGTTACTCTGTCATAAATTCTTCTCTCTCTCTCTCTACTTTCTCTCTCTAAAAGTTCCTTTACATCCCTGAATCTGACTTAAGCATCGGAGGGGAAATACCACCCAAACCTCCAGGGTGGGTCCCTTTTTTGCAGGTTGCTGGTCAGGAGTTTGCTTCGGGATTTGAACCAGTCATTGTTGCACAAGTCTCCAGTTCTTAGAACCCATCTTTGGGAGTTGTGATATAAATTGCTAGTTTTACACTACATAACAACCGTAGTTAACTTATTTGATCTTGTTTAACATGGAAGGACTGCTAGTTGCTCCCCGCCCACTGACTGTGGACCCCTGTATAAATACTTTTGCAGGTGATGAAAGCTAATGAATTCGGGTGGTTAACGGACTAGAGTAAGAGATAGGAATTATGATATTTTGTTATCATGCTCTACTTTATGAAATTCGGAATTTCGTCATTTTGATAACTTGTGTTGTAAGAGGTTTATAACCTCACTTTGGATGATATTTGGAGAATTAACCTTTAGTTACGATAATTAGACAACCTTTATTATGGTTAGAAAGTAATAATACTCCGATAGACAGTATTTCCGCTACTGTCTAATGACCACTAAATTAAGCATATTTTAGAAATTATCATTTAAAATATCGGAGATGTTACAACCTATTGCTGCAGTTTTCGGAAGGAACTACAGCAATAGGTTAACCTATTTCAGACCTAATGTTACGGTAAAAAACTGCAACAATAGGTTAATTACCTATTGATGCGCCATTAGTTGTTGCGCAGCCAAAACCCCTGCAATAGGCCACTTGATGACTCCAACAATATGCATTTATTCTACTAGTGATTATATCAAGTTCCAACCTATAGATTTTTTCACGAAGTTCTGTAAGGTAGGCCTGTTGATTGAAGAAGAGGAACAAGCCAACAAGAACAATGGTTCCAATAACAACAACTCATTCAAGAAGAGTAATAATAGCCCTTCTAGCTCCAAAAGCAACGACATCAATGTCTTAGCTGTTGAAAAGAGAGGTTATCAAAAGCCTCAAAGAACATTCCCCCCTTTAGGCATGACCCTAGAAGAAGACTTCATTAGATTACATGCAAAGGGAGCACTTCAACCTATTGGACCTACTCTAGCCCCTGCTCTCGAGAATAAATCGAAGAGGTAGGATCCAAAAGCCTACTGCAAGTACCCCAAAGGGATTGGACACCCAACATCTGCATGTTGGATATTAAATAATCATCTACAGTATATGGTTGAAGATTGTAGATTTCCAATTCCGCATGCAGCAACAGTGGAAACCCCTTGGGAAGTGCCTAAATAATGTCGGGGAATAGTAATTTAATGCTAGTTTTCTAGGTTGAGTCGGAGAGTCCCTCTCCTAGCTCCTTCATTTCCTTTCCCGTCGAGTCTATGTCCTTTATGACTATAATGTTTATCAGCTTTGTTTTGTTTATTTTTATTAATAAAATAAGTGCATTTTCACTTTTCATTTTCATTGGCCTTCCATCATTTTTATTTATGCTTCGAGATCGATGTGAAACTTAAATCACCTAATGAACTCGACTAACATTTTACTCCATAGAATATCCATAAATAAAACAAATTCAATTTGTACAAAATTGGTTAAGACTAATTCAAATTATTGAAAAACTGGAACTTTTTTTTGAAAATATATCGAAATTTTTATTTTCAAATTGATCATCGGTAGAGTTTAGAAGACCACGACTGATCCTGAAAGGAAATGAATGGAAAAAAGAGCATGTCGTAGCAATATAAATTTCGGAGAATATTTCATTCTTACCAAATTGGTACAAAATTCTATTTGAATTCTTGTATAAAAAAACAAAGTACCTACTCGTAGCAGAATACTTTCCCACATCAGTCACTAATTTATTTTAACGTTTAATTAGATCGGGAAATCATTCAAATTATGAAAATTGATAGGTGCATATTCTAACATCATTTATTTGCATATTAGGGTGCATTTTCATGTAGCATTAGAGCATTCACTAGGGGAAAAAAAGGAAGGGCAGCGGAGGAAGGGATGCGCTTTTGATAAAAGCGCAGCCCTACGAGTGAAGGGCTGCGCTTTTGTACAAAAGCGCAACCCTACTTAGTTAGAAGAGCTGCGCTTTTTATAAAAGCGCAACCCTTCACTTAGTAGGGCCGCGCTTTTAGAAAAAGCGCATCCCTTCTTACTTCAGAAGGGCTGCGCTTTTCCTAAAAGCGTAGCCCTACTAAGTGAAGGGCTGGGGTTTTATAAAAAGCGCAGCCCTTCTGACTAAGTAGGGCTGCGCTTTTGAAGAAAAGCGCAACCCTTCTTAAAAAAATTTGAAATAAAAAAATTGCGGGCTTTGAAATATTCAGCGGGCTTCAGATATATTATCCCTCCTTCTCTCTCCTCTCTCACGTCCCTCATCCATTTTCCTCTTTCTCTCTCCTCTCTTGAGACCCTCATCCCTTTCCTCCTTCTCTCTCATCCTCTATTCTCTCTCAAAAACTCCTAGAAAATGCGACAAACGCGTCAAAAAGCCTGAAATGATTTGCACGAATCATGCCGACGAAGTCCGATTTCCTATTGTGATATCTTTTCGGAAGCGGAACGGGCCAACGAGTCAAACTCACAGCGTTGTGACGTTTAGGCTTTTTAAGCCATCCGAGTTCGTTTAAACCTCCAAATAGGCATTTTAAGTATTTCTGATTTTTTTCCCTTAATTATGTATTAGGGTTTTGTTTTATGTATTTAAACATTATTAGGTTAATGTTTGGAGGTAGTTCTTGTATTTTCAGATCTATAATGTTCTTGTATACTTCTCTTTGTTTTGATTAATGTTCTTGTATACTTCTCTTTGTTTTGATTAATGTTCTTGTATACTTCTTTTGTTTTGATTTAATGTTCTTGTATACTTCTCTTTGTTTTGATTAATGTTCTTGTATTTTCATGTTCGTTTTGATTAATGTTCTTGTATTTTCAGATCTATAATTTCTTCTCTTCTATATATTAGTTTTTGTTCCTTTTTTTCATTTTCGTTTCGTTCTTTTTTTTATTTTGGGTTTATTTTCGTTTCTCTTCTCTTCTGTATAATTTCAGAAAATGTTAGATTATGAGTAAAAAATGTCAAAAAAAAGGGATGCGCTTTTTAGGTAAAAGCGCAGCCCTTCTAGCCATGAAGGGCTGCGCTTTTACCTAAAAAGCGCAGCCCTTCTAGCTATGAAGGGTTGCGCTTTTTAGGTAAAAGCGCATCCCTTCACAGTGAAGGGCTGCGCTTTTCTAGCGCAGCCCTACTAAAAGTGTGAAGGGCTGCTGTCAAAAAGCGCAGCCCTGCAGGCCTTTTTGAGCGCAACCCTTCTTCATTTTTCCACTAGTGATTTACATTGCATTTATGCATATTTAGGTCCCTTTTTATAAGCTACGATGCTTTCACAGGTTATAAATAGGAGTTTTAACTTTATTTTGAGGGGGAGTCTATCGTACACACTTTTTTTAGGGTTTTTAGAGAGAAGTTAGAGAGAGAAACTTGTAGATCTTCATTGTTCTCCAAGACTCTACCTTTCTTCCATTAATTCAAGTACTTATTTTCTTCTTCTTTTCTCTTTGTTTTCTATTATGAACTTTAACTATTGTTCTGTAGTTTATTTATTTATTTCAATTATGCTTGAGTAGTTCCTTTATGGTTAAGTTGAACCCTAGTATGATTTAATTTATGATTGTTTCTTTAAATTCTCATATTAATTGTTAATTGTTCTTGCTTAATTGATTGTACATATTCCAATACTAGATTAGGGGTAACCAGTATTGTTCTAATTCCATTGTTCTGATCACAACGGGAGTTGGATTTTGACTGATTTGAGTATTTCAATTAAGGACATGAAGTTCTCCACGGGAGTAGGTAGAATGGATTGTTAGGAAGTTAAAATGTCGCGTTTAATGTCTTTAACTTGCATGATTCCACGGGAGTAGGCTTGAATGCATATTAGAGAAACCATAGATACTCGGGAGAGGTCTTTGGTACTTATAGGGTGGACTCTCCCTTGTGAACATTTAATTTATTAGTTTGGGGTAGGAATTATTTTTTATTATTTCATGCTAGTGGGGATACTTAACTGTAGAGTCTTTTATTTATATATTGATTAGTATAGTATAGTTGTTTCGACGATCATTGATATTAATCTCCTTTAGTCTTACCATTATTTAAGGGCTAATCATAGAACAACTTTCTCTCTGTGGGATGGACTCTGACTTACCCTACTACATAGTTAGGAGGATTAGTTAGGTTATTTTTTTTGTTAGGTGTGCGACACGGCTATCAAATTTTGGCGCCGTTGCCGGAGAGACGGTTTTGTTTTATTTAGTTTTTTATTGGTGGTTAGACTAAATTGTAAATTTTTTTTTCTCTTTTGTGAATATTTTTTTTATTAACTTTTCTGTATCATGGAGTCATGTTATTTTGATGATGGGGATAATTCTTTTGCTAGGCAACATAGTCGTAATTCTTGGGATTCTCATGTTTACATTTTTGATGCATTATATCAAAATCCTCCCAATTTTTGCATGCGTTCTCATGAATTACCTCATATATTATCTGAATCCCGTGTATATTCTAGTAATTTTAAAGCAATTTTTTCTTTTCCTCAATATGAGAATGAAATGTTTTGGAAATACTATCATAGACTTGGTGATTTTATTGGTCCTAATCATGAAATTGAACAATGGGATATGTGTCTAGTGATCTATGAGGGGTTAAATGAAGAAACTAGGATGGTGGTGGAATCTATGTCTAATTGAGGATTTCTATGCTGATTTGTTGATTATTGTTGGGATTTAATTGAATGGTTGGTTAGGGATACTTATGAGTGGGAGATGTCTTTATCAGCTAGAGTAATTCCTTCACCCCCAACTTAGATTACACCACCTCCTTATTGTTCTAATTGTCACTCTACTTCTCATGATATTTTGTCTTGTGATGTGATTTTAGTGAATGATATCACCCCCTCACGCCAATATGTATTTGATTATTACACTCAAAATTCTCATCCCCAACTGTATATTTATGATGATGATGATGCGAGTTGTATAGAGAATGAGAGTTATGAGGATGATGTTCAAAGTATAGGAAAAATTCATGTAATGGATATTTTAAAGGAGGAAGAACCCTTGGTTGAAAAACCTTTCTTGGAGAAGTCTATAGATGAGAGTTATGTGATTCATGAGTCTTTATCGGTTTCACCTACTGTTTTTGAGTCTCATGTTCCTTTCTCTAAAAAAATTGACCTCATTCCTTCTTTCCCTATCTTATATCCTCCATCAGTTCTTATTTCTCCCACTTTGAATGACTTTTGTGATCATGTAGTTAATGTATATTCGATTTTTTCCCAACCTGTTGGGTAATGTAAAAAGACTAATAATTTTTATTTTTCTTCCTTCTCTTGTGGATATAACTTTTTCTTTGATTTTCCTTTTTGCAAGTCTTGTAGAGCTTTAGATATAATTTATTTTTCATTTTCTTTTGTATATTATTTGCTTTTTTGTGAGATGCATGCAGATGCATTTGACAAACTACTAAGGGCTTTGATGAGCTATTCCTGGGAGGCAACCCAAGTTTTATAACCTTTTTTTTCTTTTTCTTTTTAATTTTAGATTTAGAAAATTCTAATATTTTATTTGATTATTAACTTATAAAATTTGTGCAAATTGTGCTCCAGGGGTTGAGTTCCTATTATCCATTGAGGTTAATTTCTAGATACTTGATCTTATACTCTATGAGGAGGTTCAATTAAGGGTTTTTACCCACAACACTTTCGGTATACTCTTTCCTTTCTCTTGTTCAAGTTTATGAGAGTCATATCTCTTTTTGCCATTTATTTTGGTTTAACTTGATTGTATGATTGAGGAAGTTGATCCTATTATGTGGTTGTGGATATTTTTCCTTTCTCTTCCCCTCCCTCTATTTATTTGTCATATTGAGGACAATGTGTTATTTAGCTTGGAGGGAGGATTTACTTTTTGGGTTTGGGTCATAACTTTGCACTTATTTTCGGTCAGGTATATATTTTTTTATTTCTTTTGCATATTTGCATATTTTGGCTTTGTGGGTATGCCTTTTGAAAATCTTCACGAGACCTTACTCGTCCATTAGGGCAGCCTAGAGGTTTAAAGGGCTTGTTGCACATGCTAAGTGCAATCGTGATTCCTACGAAAGTGAATTAGGAGTTATTGCTCTCTTAGTATTAGGAGCATATTAGTTGCATTCATGCATTTTGATGATTAAAGGAAATATATGTTTTATTCCATGAGACTGATAATTTATGATATTTGGGCATAACTTTGATATTGGAATTAAATTTTACAAGATTGAGTTAGACTACATTGACCGCTTCATGGTACGATTGTTTTGCAACTTGAATGGTTTGTGGTAAGATTGGTTGACATTCCCCAAGAAAGACTTGATTTTACTTGGTAAGCATAAGCATTGCCTTGTGAGGATTTTTTCAAGCTTTATAGACTGACATATCTACATCAATCTTCTATTTTTGTTGTGTGATAGTTCCTCATGAAGTATGACTCTTGAACTTGTCTTGGCACTCTTTGAGACTTACGTGGCATATGCATGTGTTGATATGATTGAGGCGTTCTTTTCGTTATTTTGAGCCTTCAAACATTTTTCTTTTCATATATATTATTCCATTTAATTAACCCATGTTGAGCTTTTGATACCCATTCTCTTAATGAACCTACATTACAAGCCTCTAACCTTCTATGATTTCTCTGCCAAAGCCTTGCTAAGTGGAGTAGCATTAAAGTTCATATTTTGAGTTTGTGTTTGTTATTTTTCGAAAATTATTGGAAGAAAATATGTTGAAAGAAAAAAATGCTTAAAATTATAGTGTGAAAGTGCAAAATGAAAAAGATGATGAATTTGTGAAGAGTAATTCTGAAAAAAAATTTTAAAAAAAGAAAGAAGTGAAAATAAGATTGAGTAAAAGGTGAAATAATGTTTGTCGGAGTTGATAAGGATGGGTACTATCCTGATTTATCGGCAATGTGTTGTTGAATTTCTAGTAGAAGTTTTTGTGGCGTTTGCATCTAATAGCCATAGATGTCAAAGTGTTATTTCCTCCACTAGTTGGTTTTTAGCACCACATTCCCAAATATTTTCCTACCCTTACCGTAGCCACTCTATAACCCTTTGTAAGTCATCATGATCTATATGCATGCTTTTGTCATTTTTAAGTGGAGAATGAGACGATAGTCAAGTTTAAAGAAAAATACTTCATTCGAGTCGACGTGGTATATGTTTGAGCGGAAATTTCATAACCTATAAACACATGAGAGAAGGTGTGCTCGACTAAAGTGAGATTTATCGAGTTTAATTAACTCTAGCTTGAGGGAAGGTTTGTGGTTTACCAAGGTGAGTCAAGTTGCGATTACATGAATTTATATGAGGTGTGATTTGTGGTCCATCATAGTCTAATCTTATAATTATGATATCTTTCATATGCCCGGATTTCATGTTTTGGAGATTGAATGGTTGAACGTATAATTCCTTTACAAAGCTCATTTTACTCTTCCCTTGGACTTCTAGTTTGGATTGCTTGAGGACAAGCAATAATTTAGCTTGGGGGAGTTTGATAAGTTTATATTCTAACATCATTTATTTGTATATTAGGGTGCATTTTCATGTAGCATTAGAGCATTTACATTGCATTTATGCATATTTAGGTCCCTTTTTATAAGCTACGATGCTTTCACGGGTTGTTTGTATTTATTATAATTTCAGGTACTTTGGACTCTTTTTTAAAGACATGATGATTAAGGCACTTGTATTACCATCAAAACGATATATCATGTGCTCAAAACGGATTGGAATTAAAGAAGATACAAAGGACTTCATGCACTTGTGCGAAATATGACACCTCTGCACCATTTTATCCATAACGTTTTATACAAAAATGATAATGAAGTAATTCCAATTGGGTTGCAAACTATACTTGAAGATATTTCCAACGATATATTACATGTACGAAACAAAGGTCTGGAACAAAAGTTATACCTGTTCAAAGTTGAGCAAAAACCTCTGTTTCGCATGCACGTCCGTGCACGTTTTTGCATGCCCGTGCGACTTGCAATGAAAAGGCACGAAAGCTTCTGCCCTGCACGCACGATCGAGCAAGATTCTGTTCGACCTTGCGCGAACCTGCATGCCCGTTCAAGAAGTTGCTTGCCCGTGCAACCTGCTGTAGTGTCGTGTTTTCCGCGTGACCTAACTTATGTCGGTTTATATCATTGTTAGCTTATAAATAGGACTTTAAACTTTATTTTGAGGGGGAGTCTATTGTACACACTTGTTTTAGGGTTTTTAGAGAGAAGTTAGAGAGAAAAACTTTTAGATCTTCATTGTTCTCCAAGACTCTACCTTTCTTCCACTAATTCAAGTACCTATTTTCTTCTTCTCTTTGTTTTCTATTATGAACTTTAACTATTGTTCTGTAGTTTGTTTATTTATTTCAATATTCCTTGAATAGTTCCTTTATGGTTAAGTTGAACCCTAGTATGATTTAATTCATGATTTCTTTAAATTCTCATATTAATTGTTAATTGTTCTTGCTTAAAATTGATATTGCATATTCCAATACTAGATTAGGGATAACTAGTATTGTTCTAATTCCATTGTCTTGATCACAACGGGAGTTGGATCTTGATGGATTTGAGTATTTCAATTAAGGACATGAAGTTCTCCACGGGAGTAGGTAGAATGGATTGTTAGGAAGTTAAAGTGTCGCGTTTAATGTCTTTAATTTGCATGATTCCACGGGAGTAGGCTTGAATGCATATTAGAGCAACCAGAGATACTCGGGAGAGATCTATGGTACTTTATAGGGTGGACTTTCCCTTGTGAACATTTAATTGATTAGTTTGGGGTAGGAATTATTTTTTATTATATCGTGCTAGTGAGGATACTTAACTGTAGAGTCTTTTATTAATATATTGATTAGTATAGTTGATTCGACGATCATTGATATTAAATTCCTTTAGTCTTACCATTATTTAAGGGCTAATCATAGAACAACTTTTTCTCTATGGAATCGACTCTGACTTACCCTATTACATAGTTAGGTTATTTATTTTTGTTAGGTGCGCGACACGCCTATCAAATTTTGGCACCGTTGCCGGGGAGGCAACCCAAGCTTTCACGGGTTGTTTGGTGTCGCGCACCTAACAAAAATAAATTCCTTACTAACCTCCTAACTATGTAGCAGGGCAAGCCAATGTCGAATCCACAGGGACAAACAGTATCAAACCTTAGGTATCTCGACTCAAATTAACTAAACAAGTGACAAATAATGATGAAAAGGTGTTAAACTAGTAATAATGCTAAACTATGACAACTACTCAGAACACACAAGATATAATCAATCAATAAAGGCATCTAGAATTAAGCATCCCCACTAGCATGAATAGTACACGAATAATCTCCATCCCAATAA
This sequence comes from Beta vulgaris subsp. vulgaris, assembly GCF_026745355.1. Taxonomy (NCBI): domain Eukaryota; kingdom Viridiplantae; phylum Streptophyta; class Magnoliopsida; order Caryophyllales; family Amaranthaceae; genus Beta; species Beta vulgaris. The sequence goes on from NC_079202.1 coordinate 12,370,206, forward strand.
ACATAATCAATAATTCAAAAGGAGTAATGTGCTCTATAACTACCAAAGATCTCTCCCAAGTATCAATGGCTACTCTAAACAAGCAATCAAACCTATTCCCATGGAATCATGCAAGAAAGAGACATTAAATATGGCATCACAAGTAACTTCCTAGTAATCCTATCTACTCATTCCCATAGAGATATTCATACTCTTGATCGAATCAACAAATCCATCTAAATTCAATTCCCATTGAAAATAAGACGTAAGGAATCAATTCAAAATCATTTATCCGTAGTATCATAATGAAAATAAGAACAATTCAATCAAGGAAGAACAATTAATAACATCAACTTGGGATTAATGGAGGAATTCATGTATTAATCATTGCTAGAGTTCAACTTAACCCTAGATTATAAAACTACTCACTCATAATTGAAATAACAAAGCAAATAATTAAATAAATTGAATGACATAATAATAATAAAGGAAAAGAAGAGATTAGAAAAACTTAGTCTTTACTTGAATGAATCAAACTTGTAGAATTCAAGGTTCAATAATGGAGTTTCCTCTCAAAAGCTCTCTAAAAAGTAATAGTCTATTCTCTAATAATAAAACGAACTGAAAAGTATGTTTAATAAAACCTAATATCATTTACATAAACTAAAAAAAAGATAATTAAAAGTCGTGAATTAACCGAGCAGCAACAAGCACGGTCGAGCCAAATTCTGCACGGGTGGGCAGCATCGCGCACGGGCAAGCAGGAAGTTGCTTGGGCGTGCGCGCGAAACATAAGGTTTTGGACGATTTTGTTATAATTATGCACAGGCAAGCGAGATCTCGCTTGGGCGTGCGCCTTCGTGCGTGGGCAAGTGAGATCCTGCTTGGGCGTGCGCCTTTGTGCGTTGGCAAGCGAACTTTTGCTTGGTCCCGCAAAGAGAGTAATCTTTGATATCGTCATTCCTTCCAACTCCAAAAGCACTCAAACTCATCTTCTCGCATCCGGAAACCGCCATCTAGACCATCTACAAACCATATTAGCTCCTGTTAGTCACAATCGGCCTCAATAAACTGAAAATCACATGAAAAACCCGGAAGTATCTCGAAATAACACAATGGTTTAGAAGAGTGCCCAAATCATGCAATTAGACCTAGTATGCACTAAAATCTTCATGAAAATGAGACTTAATACCTACCTATATGCAACTAAAAACCGACTTATCAAACTCCCCCAAGCTAAACTAAAACTTGTCCTCAAGCATTCCAACATGAAACATAGGGAAAAATAAGATAAAAACTCTTCAAGCATACACACAACACGGTTTCAAATCAATCTTCAATGTGAAAATAAAACCATGAAGAGAATAAACACAAAACTATTGAATCCATATCCTAGATCTCATAATTGTAACTTGTCAACCAATACTACCACTTTGCTCCCCCAAGCTTGCCTTGACCATACATGATAACCCCTCACTCTAGTCGTGCACACAACACTCATGTGTATAAAAAGGTCAATTAGTCACTCAAAGCTCCATTCCATTGACTATATCCTACTATAAGCTTGCACATCTTCTCACTCTCCACCGCTATGGGACTACGTTATATGCAAAGAATCATTAGAACTTTATATGGGTTGTAATGAAGGCTTAATGTATGGGTGTGGAAAGTTCTAAGAAAGTGGTGGTCAAAGGGGAAAGTGGAGCTCCTTTTTTTTTTCAAACACTCTTGACAACAATTACCAATTTGATTTCACTTAATTTTCTGTTTCTCATTAGCTACTTCATAACTCCTCAATTACAAACTCCAATTTCCTTTTATTACGCACTAAAGACATAAATCACAATCTTTTGGTTTTTTTTTCTTTTGTTTACTTTTTTTTTGAGTAAGGATTTAACAAATCATCTACAAGAGGAAATCGATAGGAGTTTAAAAGAAAATAACTATGAGGAGTTGAACTCAATGAAATCAAACATCACAAACACCACAAAATATCTTTAATGTCACACTATAACTTCATCAACATAGCTTCACAATCCCCTAGGTAGGACAAGGTAAAGGGCTAAAGATGTAGTTAATCAAGAGAAACAGTCTAGGCTCAGAGGGGTAACAAAAGGGAAATAATCAATGTGGGTGGCAGTTGGTTATGTAGCTCAGAAATAATAGATGCCTCAATCATATTCAATGTACAAACAAGTCAATACGGTCTCAAGGAGCAGCAATGCAAGTTCTAGAGAATAATAGCCAAGGAAGAGCATCACACATGAAAAGAAAGACTAAAAAGATGTTAGTCTATTAGGCTTAAAACAACCTTACTAGGTATATATATTTGGCTAACAAGTATAGTCAAGTCTCCCTTGGGAGGATCAAACCGTCTTACCACAAACCATTCAAATCACAACGGGCAAGGAGAGATAAAAAAAATAGTTCTGAGTTATTCAAATCATGCTTAGATTTCACATAGAGATGAGCCTAGAACCAAGCTTAGTGTGTACTATCAGCAGAGATCGATCCTACATGCAACCTAGAATGCAACTTAATGATGAAACTATATGCAAAGACGGAAAATTAAAATGCCTAAATGATGAATATGTACAGATCAGGAGAAGGGATAGAGGGAACTCATGGATCAGGAGGAGCGTCATGCATGGTATGATCACTGGAGCTGCCCGACGTCCATCCTTTTGAGATGTGCCATGTGCGAAGATCGCAAAGTAGCTCGGGAACATCACCAAAGGTGGGTTGGAAAGCCTGGTGCTGAGAAGTCATCACATCTACAGAGCGGTGCATAGCCGCAAAAGAATTAGAGTGAGATTGATGGAGCAGCTGAACCTCTGTACGAAGGATCCCATTATCGCCACGAAGTGCATCAAGCTCGTGAGCATATGGGAGGAAGGGAGGCTCGTCATCCTGAGTAGACGGCTCGGGAGCATGGCTAGGCTCCCCGCTAAGGTCCTTAGCAGGGATCCAAGAGAAATCAGGAGCAAAAAGCCAATTCTCCGGGTCGTAGATGACGGTGCGCTCCGGGTTTGGAAGTTAAGCATAAGGGCGTTGCCCGACCTTCCAAACATACCCCTCTGCAGTGACCTCAGCAGCAATCCAACCCATAGTCGGGAAAGCCTTCAGATCAAGGTGTGTGCTACCTGGGATGACCTGGTGACTTGTCAAATCAATACCAAAAGAAGAAGCAATCACAGATATCATACCACCAATAGCAATGTCACCGCGGGAGCGAGTAACCTCATCCAAGTGGTCCATAAGCCACATAGAGGGGTTCAAAAAGCTTGCCCCATCCACAAGACACCATAAAATATAATGCTCGCGTAAAGTGACAACCCTAGCACTATCGCCCCTGGCAAAAATGGTCAATGACAGGAATCGGTGTACGGTGTGCAGCCGGGGCTAACAACCCCAGAGGCCTTAGCACGTTGTGTATAGTAACAAAAATAAATTCCTAACTAACAAACAACCTGTGGAATCATTCAAATTATGATTCAAATTCCTAACAAGCTTGGGTTGCCGGGGAAATCATTCAAATTATGAAAATAAACTCGGCCATTCGATTTATGATTTATCATTCATGGGCGTTGATGAGATCCTTCCGTTTACATTTAGCAGCACCTTAGGATGGCATAACCTTAATATTAAGGGCACCCTTGGTTGTAAGTGGACCTATTCGAAAACAATTGGATGATCTGAAATAAAAAAAATGGACATCCTTTGGATAAGGAGTTATTTCCTCTTTCTCCATCACCTTCCATAAGCTAAGTCATCATCCTCAAACCATCATCTCCATGATCATAAACCAAACAATCCCTTCAACATCAAAGCTTCACAAATAGCCTCCAAGCCTTCCAATACCCTAAACCAATAACTTAAGTGCTAGCCTCGCTACATAAAAAAAAAAAAAGAGTCAACGTCAGGCAAAAAAAAAAGTGGGCAAAAATAAAAGTGCAAAAAAAAAAGTAAAATCAAAAGAAAACGCACATGACAAAAATATGCAAAAAAGAAAAAGCCAAAGGCAAGAAATAAAAAGTCAAGCTAGGGGACTTGCATACAAGTTCTACCCTTCATTCAATCCCTTCAATCAATCAAACCTTAATACCTATAATTCAAATCCACCATCCTTACCTTATCCTAACCAATTCAACCTTCATATAAACCTCAAGCTTCGACCTTTCGTCAACCCTAACTCCTTTTCAAGTTATGTCCAAGCCCGCTAGGTTGAAAACCCTTTGATTTTCTAGAGTTCAGGAGCATAATCTCTTTCTAGATCCCGACATATACTCGAGTCTGCACCTAGCCTCGTTAAAGCCTTTCCCCACCTACATTCATATAATTCACAAATTCAAACTTTTTATTTTTCAATCCAAACTCTCCTTTTCTCCGAAGGACTCTCCAACAATTCCATGGTCACTGGCGATATCTGACTTTGCTTGTGTCAACTCCCCAAAGAAGAATCCCCAGCGAACAAGTTTCAACATTCAAGACAGATCAACTACATTTCAACATTCAAGACATATCAACTACATTTCAACATCAGATCAAGTACATTTCAATCAAGGCTCAAGCCTAATTCAAGGTAAGCTCACCCAAAGTGGGGGCTCCTATTTGTGGTGATGCCTCCAATTCAAATTAAACTTCTGAAAAGTTATAATTCGCGAACCTTGTTTACGGACCCCGAATATTTACTAAAAACGATTTTCGAAAATTATTCTATTCAATCAAGATCTATCTATCTTTCTACACATCTTCTAATCTTGCAAAACACTGACCTTGCATTGCAACCTTGCAAAACTCTTATCTTGCATTACATTACATACATTCTAGTCTTGCATAACCCTGACCTTGCACAACCTTAATCCTGAGATTGCGACTCATACATCCTTAAAGAGACTAAGTTTGCATTATTGCATCATTATTATGTGCTTAGTCTGAGTTGTTTGCACCTATCTGCTAACATCTTCTTCTACAGTAACCAGATTGCTTGTAGTTCTTGTCTTGCATACTAAATTTGATTTGCAGAGACTGACATATATAGATCAACTCTAAAATGAAGAGCATTTAGAATCGTTCTCCGTCTCGACACCGTATACTTTGACTATCGGTTTTCTAAATCTGGGTCAAAGTGAGGGCTTATGTAGACACATAATCGTGCCTCCCTAATTAAGGATCCAATGATGAAACATATCGCGGTATTAGTTGGCGCGACCCAACGGAAGAGAAATCTAAAGAACCACTCCAAAATTGTGTTTTGAAATGATATTCTAAAGCCCAATTGATTTTTCATGATGATTAATTGTATTTTAAGCCCATAAAATTTATAATTCCATTTAAAAGCCCAATCAAATATTTATTATTTTAATAAATATTTTTCATAAACATTTTGATTATCTTTGATAAATAAAGTCAGATTTTTAATCGGTAAAGATCAATCTCCAGAATTTTAGGGATAAAAAAGGTATATTCCAAAGACGCGCAGAATAAAAAATAAATATTCCAGAGTATGCGCCGGACGCGGGGGCCGCGCTCATCGCGCCACGTGCGTCCAACACCTTGGCCATATCGCGTTGATTTGTGACTCACACAGAGTCCCGTGTGTGATGCAACAACTGTGTGAGACGCAACTTTCCTTTCTATCTTTTCAAAAATGTGTTTACACGTGTGCATTTCTGATTGGGCTAGTTGCGTCAGGCACACCAATCTTTAATGTAAAATCATTCTATTGTATATTCTAAACCTTTTTCTTCTTTTTATCTATTTTCATGTATTATTATATGTTTTCCTGATTATTATAAGCATATTATATGATTGTTCCTGCTTTATCGCTTTTATGACCCACATGTTCTTTTTGCTGATAAAGACCTAAAGGACTGTTCCAACATTAATTAGATTAATTTGGACAACCTGTTAGATTTCTTATAATATTGGTTGCCTAAATAACATATCACTAAAATTAGCCCTTTTTTTAGTTTCCTGAACCGATCTAGATTAATTATTTTTAGGGTGTTTAAAATATTACATGATTATTCTTTGGCATAAAATTTGTTGTGAATTGATATTTAGTAGAGACTAGCAATGCGCAAAATGGTTCCTGATTATATTCGTACCCTTACCCCCGAACTCAATCTTTGGTTCACTTTGACCATTTATGAAGTCATCACGGGGAAATCTACATTGGATAAGTCCCTAATTTGTCCCTGCGGTTTTCTCATATCCAATCAGGTTTATGATTCTTCCTTTAAGGAATTGTTGGCGACTTCAAAACATTTTCAATTCAAAAACCTTTACAGTGGGGTAGTCAAATTAAATATGCGCTCACACCCACAACAAGAATGTCACCCTTCTCCGTCCGCCAAAATCGGACGCTAAAAATGTGGGATCGGACGCTAAAGCTGTTAGCGTCCGCCAACGGACGCTAAAAGGTCGATGCAAAACCCTTAGTCGCTAATTCTTCGATTAGCGTCCGCTTAGCGGACGCTAAAAATTTAGCGTCTGAAATTTCAAATTTAGCATCCGACTTTAGAGTCGGTCGCTAATTAGGGTGTTTAAAATATTACATGATTATTCTTTGGCATAAAATTTATTGTGAATTGATATTTAGTAGAGACTAGCAATGGGCAATATGGTTCCTGACTATATTCGTACCCTCACCTCGAACTCAATCTTTGGTTCACTTTGACCATTTATGGAGTCATCACGGGGAAATCTACATTGGATAAGTCCCTAATTTGTCCCTGTGGTTTTCTCATATCCAATTAGGTTTATGATTCTTCCTTTAAGGAATTGTTGGCGACTTCAAAACATTTTCAAATTTAGCATCCGAATTAGCGTCCGGCTCTAGAATCAGATGCTAATTAGCGTCCGACTCTACAATCGGATGCTAATTAGCGTCCGACTCTAAAGTCGGATGCTAATTAGCATCCGATTTCAGAGTCAGACCCCGTACGGTAATTCTCTGTTTTCTTTTTTCAAATGTAATGTTCCAGGCTTGTATTTGTATGGTGCAATGTTGAGACTTGTCAGTAACCACTTTTTCTTGGTTATCGTGTTGGGTCAGACTTGTCACTATCAAATATAATAATGCAAATTTAGAGGAAAGAAATCATTTCTTCTTCAATAAACAAATCTATCTAATACATTAGAAAGCAATCATTTCTTCTTCAATATATAAATCTTCAATCTTCAACCTTTCCAAGTCATCCTATCAAACTCAAACAAACCTGCAAAAGTAAAAAAATCACAATTTGAAACAGAAAAAAATCAAAAAAAAAAAATTGTTAGCACCCCCAATTAAGTGACAGACCCACCCAGACCCACACGAACTACCCACCACCACCCTTCGAAATCCACCCAGCCCCACACTAAAACCATCCATCCATAACCACAAACCCAACCCTACCCAACGAAAAACCTGCTTATATTTTCCATTCAACAACTAAAACCATTTACATTGCTGTTAATAGTTTCTACACCAAAATTCACAAATCACCACAACAACAAAACAAATCAAAACATCCCATTTAAGAAGCAACTAAATCCACGAAAAACCAAACCCAGTAAACTTTTCATCACCAATATAACTGATTCTTTAATTACAATCACACATAAAACAGAAACAAACAAAAACTGAAAAGCAACAAGCCAACTCAGATCAGCTAAAACAAATTGAGTGTGATGAAGAAACGAGGAGAGAGAATTGGGGTTGGTGTCTTGGTGATGAAGCATTCACTATATTATACCACAATTTTGAATTTTCACAACCCCCCAACCTTATCAAACCGATTGATTCCCCTGTCTATGCCCGTCTCCACATGCCAATCAAGATCTGTTTAATTTACACTTAAAACATTTTGATACTTAACTCGTACCAATATCATTCTTAAAATCATTAAAATAATCCCACGACACCAGATGCTACTACAGCACAACACTCACTATACCCAATATTAACACATATAATTTGCTAAACAGTCCTGTCAAGTGAACTTGTCCTACTACCACAGAGAATGCAACGATGTTAATTAATAGATTAGGCAACTCAAGAGCTTGATGTTCAACCTCACCTTTGTATATGTTTAAACATGATCCCTCCAGAGTGAACTTCTTTGCAATACATCCCTTACAGTAGATATAACCTCAAATGAGGTTGCTTTTATGACATCATCATTTTTTGTCGTATGGTAAATCCTACAACAAGAAGAGTGGCCTCGATCAGCTCGGCATCAATCTAAACAAGCAATTACAACTTACAAGAAAACAGTTTAAAGAAAAAATTGCGAAAAAGAAAATATTCAATGCCTTGCCTTCAGATGATCAACTTTGACAGTGAGAGGATCCTCATTCACCTGTAAACAACACCATGGCAATAATCATAAGGCATTGCATTGAAGAACTAGAATAAGTATTACAACTAAAAAATGTGTACTAGAAACCAAGCAGCACGCAAGTGAAGCATGCAAACAGCAGCAGAAGAACATCAGAACAAGCAGTATATAAATCAAAAGCACATGATCTCATGAGTAACTCTAACATCGACAAGCTTACCATCTCCGTTATCCGAAGTCTCCGGTGACCGATAAGAACAACCTGCTCTCCCTGGATGCTTGTAATCTTTCCAAAAACACATGTATACCGAAAACCAAAAATCAGTAATCCATTAAGATTGATCATCTGAAAGAAAATTATGATTCCAACAAGGGTACCTGGGCCAACGTCCCAACTTCATGCAGTTGATTTAAAAGTTCTTTTCCTTTAAGATCATTAATGTTCTTCTCTGTGTTAGAATCAGCCTCATCTTTAACAAGGAAGGCACCAGCATAGGGGGCTTGCCTTCTTTGACTTTCTGCTAGAGCTGCTAACAATTTGGGATCCTGGAGAAGTATAACATTCAGGCCATACATACGTGAAATTATAATACATTGGACTAAAGACTTAGCTCTATAATATATCATCTATAATATCACAAGTCTCTTCTAATAATATATCAAATAACAATCATCAAACAACCAAAGCCAAATCAAAATCAATCAATATAACATTAATTTAAGCTTGAACATCAACATGCATTTACCAGTCATCAGCATCATCGTCATACTTGAATCTATGGTTCACAATCACAACAAGTTTTAAGCAAATAAACAAACAAGTAGAATTAGATACTATAGCTAATATTAAACGGAAGGGTGATACCAAAGATGAGTAAACTATAAAAAATATCTCTTCTAGATACCAAAACATTACAATGTGATTGGGAATTGTAGATTGTCGCTTATTACTCGAAATCCTGCCATCCCTAACCCAAGACCCCAGACCCACCGCGCCCAAAAACCCCCCAAACCCAACCCAAAATGCGAAACCCTAACCCAAATACCCAAACCATCTACGAACCCAAAGCCCCACCCACCCGAACCCCCACACGAGCCGGCAAGCACCAACCTCCCCGACAACCCCACGAATAGACCCACCCAAACCAAAACAATAGATCCAAAAACCCAAACCAAAACAACAGCGAAAATGAACATCCAAAAACGAAGATCAAAAAACGAAAATTGAAAACAAAAGTTCAAAAACTAAAAATTTAAAAAGCGATAATTCAAAAACTGAAAATTTAAAACCAAAAATGAAAATTCAAAAAACGAAATTTAAGAAACTGAAATTTAAAAAGCGAAAATTAAAAAATTGAAAATTGAAAAACGGAAATCCAAAAATGAAAATTCAGAAATGAAAATTGAAAATCGAAAATCCAAAAACTGAGAATTCAAAAACTGAAAATCCTAAAATGAAAATTCAAACGATAATTAAAAATAAAATAAAATATACCTGATCGATAAAGAAGCGGCGGTGATGCTTGAAGACGACGATGATGGTCAGAGACAGAAGCGGCGATGATGCAACCAACTGAACAAAAATACCAGATCTAAACGAGAGAATTTGAGGTGAGATGAAGAGTTAGACAGAGGAAAGAATTGAGGTGAGAGAGAATTGAGTGAGAGGATTTTATTTCTTATGGACAATTGGAAGGTTTGGTCGATTGATTTTGGTAATAAGACGAATAAATTAGCGTCTGCTAAACGGACACTAATTTACTTAACGGACGCTAATTAGTGTCCGCTTTTGTAAACGGACGCTAATTAGCGTCTGTTTACAAGAACGGACGCTAAAAAACAAGAAAGCAGACGCTAATATGCGTCTGTCATATATCAGACGCTAATTTTGAATTTACCGTCCACTTATACTATCGGACGCTAAATTCAGACGCTAAAAAGGCGTATTCTTGTTGTGATCGTGTAGGCAAAATAAAATTACGTGTATGCCATGTCCACTTGTTGGAGCTTTATGCTCTCTTTTTTCCCTATCTCACTCTAGATACCTTTCTCTATCTCCAATCACTCTAATATTAACATGATTTTCTAGTGCTATGTGATAAGAGTAGAGGTTTGGAGGAAGATAATATATTATTGCATGTAGGGCCATTTATTAACGGTACAACTGGTAAAAAAAAAGCGTGTGGGGGCCACTTCCTCTCTAATGGTTGTATGAGATTGTGTCAAATGCCACTACTAGGGACATGATCTCCATTGCCAAAACACAATACCCAACTGAATGTTGGAACATTTATAGTGTAATGGGTTTTATAAGCTCATATGGTTCTATATTAGAAGAGGAGGAGGTCTAGTATGCTTAGATTAGAAAACGCAAAAATACGTGAAACATTCAAGCAAAACTGGAGGTTCGTCACTGGTCGCGACGACATCCTTCACGGGTCGCGACCAACGTATTGTTGCGACTCGCAGTCTGTATCGATGGTCGCGACGTGCGTTTTGTTTTGGAGCGTGAAATTTTGCGTGAACGGTTTATAACCGTTGTATTGTGTACGTTATCCTTTCAATGACGATTGAGATTCTTATTCAGAGGATTAAAATGATATTAAGGAAATAATAACTCTAATATGTGAAAGTAATATTTATATATGAGCTTTTCATATTACGAAACACTTGCTTTGCTTGAGAAAGACTTCTATATTTCTCTCTAAGTGTTCTTCACAAACAACAAACACTAAAGTTCTTGTTGATTCACATAGAAGATCATCTTCTGATTATTTTCTCCATTTTATCTCATTAATTATTTTGTGTTAACCCGGTGATCATAAGGGGGTGAAATTAAACTAATAGGAAAGTGTAATTTTCGTGTCTTGGAGTGGTATATCCAGTTCCCTTGTTGATCACACTTCTAACAACAATCTATTAGCTTAAATTAATCCAAACACTTATCATGGCATATAATTCTAAGTAATAAGTTGTTGAATGGTTATTGATTGTTATTTTATTAGAATGTTAGATGTATGAAGAGATAATAATAATAATAGGGTATTTTTATTGAAGGAGAGATAAAGTGGTATGTTTTATTGAATAAGAGAGTGAACAAGCATACATGCATTGGGCCTAAATGAAAGCGAAAGTGTGGTATATTTTTGGGGTTTAAGTACCGGCCCAAGCATACATTAGGCCCAAGACAAGTCAGGATAGGAAAGGTAGCAGCAAGGGTGCACATTCCAAGGCCTCAAGCCCTATCTTTCAATGCATATAGTCCATTTGGTACCAAATGAAAGGTAACTTGAACAAACTAAACAAACACACACATCTAAAAATTTCTACCCCTTCTTTTTTTTATGTTAAGTAATCAAGCATTGTATTTCAAACTCAAACAATTACAACTTAAACAGAAAGACCCTACTTACATTTTGATTGTAAGATCCTTAAGCCATTCTCTATCTTTCCTCGTAGCCTTTTTGATTATAAGACTATATGTTTTATCAACAACTGCTCTCTTTATCCGATACACATGAGTATCTACTCTATCAACTTTAAGTCTCCACTCTCTTGCATTCTATTTATCAGCCGACTGACTTAGCATCAAAGAAGGTTTGCCTGCAAACCTCGTAGATTTCTTTTTGTTTTGCAAGTGACGTCCCATTCAGAGAATTGACACCAAATTCCTTAAACTCATACCCGTTTAGTAAAGTCCGACTTGCTACCTATAATCATATTACCGTTTTTAGCAGAAACAATATGTATCGAAATTAATTGTGTTTCAATTGCTTAAATAAATATTGAGTGTTTATAACACGAATGTTGGAATGATTCAAATATTTGTTTCATTGTTTTTAGATAGTTAGTTTCCTAACTCTAAGTTAATGTCAGTAAGTTTGTTAGTTTTGCTAAGTTAGTGGGTTAGTGGCAAGTATTAGGAAAGTTTGTTAGTTAGTGTCGTGGGTTTAGAGGGCTTAAGTTTAGGGAGTTAGTTTGTGTTTGTTTAGCCTATATAATCTCATGTATTTTTCAGTTTTATGTGTGCAGTAATATCAGTGTTCATTTTTGCTTTCTTTTTATGTTATTCTTCCACTGTCATCATTACTTCTTACAATCTTAAAATCTCAACATGGTATCAGAGCCGATGGTTTAATCCTGAGACAAAACAGATCAAATAAGTTGTCGTGGGTTGTGTGTGGGTTGTTTTTTTTTTAAAAAAAAGAATGTCATCTGTAGTTTGAAGTTTGGGTAATGTGTCGATGGATTCCTGTTTATTGGGTGGTCGAGATCGTGAATATGCAAGTGTTCATTGTCATGGTCGAGGTAGAGATGGTCGTGGTCGTGGTTATGGTCGAGGTGGTAGTGGTCGCAGTATGAAGAGGGTCGAGGTCGTGGTGGTTATGAATGCGTGAAGCGAGTTCGTCGTGGTCGTAAGAAAGTCGAAGAGGTCTTGATTATGCAAGAGTCAAGTGTTATGATTGCGTGTTCGTGCAATATTTTGTTTTGGTGTCGAGATGAAGCCGTGTTCATGTCGAGGTTGCAAGTTCATGGTCGTGTTTGTGGTCGAGTTCAAGTTGAAGTTCGTCGTTGTGTGGTAGCATGTTCGTGGCAGTAATTAGATTTCATGGCAATATGAAATCTTGGAAGAAGTTGTGGCATGAGAATTTGAATCAAAGGGGGAGTGTTGGAATGATTCAAATATTTGTTTCATTGTTTTTAGATAGTTAGTTTCCTAACTCTAAGTTAATGTCAGTAAGTTTGTTAGTTTTGCTAAGTTAGTGGGTTAGTGGCAAGTATTAGGAAAGTTTGTTAGTTAGTGTCGTGGGTTTAGAGGGCTTAAGTTTAGGGAGTTAGTTTGTGTTTGTTTAGCGTATATAATCTCATGTATTTTTCAGTTTTATGTGTGCAGTAATATCAGTGTTCATTTTTGCTTTCTTTTTATGTTATTCTTCCACTGTCATCATTACTTCTTACAATCTTAAAATCTCAACAGAAAGAACCCAAAATTAAGACATAAAATCATTCCAATATAGGATTGCAAGCAAATTAGATTAATAAAAAACTCACGATAATGTATGCCATGTATGAACATTACACCAGCTCACACTATTTGATCCAGTAGGCTCATCATGGCTGGACACGGGCGAACTAAAGCTCGCAACGGTTCGGCTTTCTGCAAGTTAAACCCAACCGCTTTGGTCATATCAACCAACATAAAATTAATCTTGTCTAACTCAAAACACTGAATTATCGAGCCAAGGGTTAACCCAACGACACGGCTAGCTAACCCTTCTCCAGGACAACTTCTTCTACCAGACCCAAATGGCATCATTTTGTACCCTATCTTGTGACCCTCCACTCCTTCAAATCTCTCGGGTCGAAAAGTTGTTGGATCATCCCAAATGTTTGGGTTATTTTGTATAGCCCATAAGTTGATCTGGAGCATTGTACCACGGGGAATATGGTATCCTCCGACCATGCAATTTTCGGATGATTCATGAGGAACTAGATTTGGTGCAGGTGGGTACATCCGGAGTGTTTCATTGATGATGCACCGAAGATAAGGAAGATGGTTAAGATCGGATTCGTTAAGTAATCTTTCATAGCCAACATGATTGTGGATTTCGTGTTTGGCTTTGTTCAGAACTTGGGGATGGTTGAGTAAGAGTGATAATGCCCATTCGATGGTTTCTGCAGATGTATCTGATGAACCGATTAAGAGATCCTGAGCATGGGTACAAAGAAATCAATGTGGTTTCTCGCTTGTTAAAAGAATATTAAAAGTATATATATAGGAGTAAGAACAAGAAAGTCGCTCACATTTGATTAAGTAAGGCTTACTTCAATTCAAAAAACAACAACTAAGACCCTTCCTTTACTTCATCATGTTTGGTAGATATAGATTGGTTATTTCTAGAGAATAAATCTTTTAAATTTGCATATTATTATAGGTGATTTTGTCTAAATATAACATGTTTGTGAATACTCTATTTTTTCTTATTTACAATTGTGTTAATTACCTATTTACTACTCTCTCTATTTTAATTTGTTATTCACAATGATTTTTGTACTTTATGGGTAATCTGTTGGTATTGTGCTTCAAAGATTGTCAGTTACTATTGATCTTATTGTTAGGGATATTAGTTTCTTAGTTAAAATAATGTAGTGAGTTAGTGGGAGTTAGGTGCTATTATTTAGGAAAATAGTTAGTACTCAGTGAGTTAGTAAATGCTTGAAACGGAAACTATTAGTGGTTAGTGGAGTATGTTAGTGGGTTTGTGTTCCTAAAGTACTATAGGACTTATTAGTTTTGGCTTTCTATTTAAATGCATTCTGTAAGTTGATTTCATTATGAGAAATATTGAGATATTAGTTTCTGTTTTACAGCTTTCTTGCATTATTCTTTTCATTCCTTCAAAAACAACATGGTATCAGAGCTTCAAGTTAGATTCTAGGGAGGGAAAAAAAAAAAAAAAAAAAAAATGAGAAGGATGAGAGGTTTTGTTTTACACAAATTGTGAGATTGTGTCTGTCATGGCCACTAATGTTATTCATTCAAATACGCCCCAAATTGTGAGATTGTGTCTGTCATGGCCACTAGTAAGAAACCAATATTATCATATAATATAAAATGCTAATCGATTTAATTCAATGCATATTATCATAGGAAAAATTGACAATAGAGGTCTGAACTTTGGGTGGTGATAATTTTTAAAAGGTCTGAATTATTGATTAACATGTGTAGGTCCAAACTTTAGGGGGTCTTAACTTTTAGCGGGCCTTAGTGACTTAAAAGTGGTTTAATAGGTCATCACTTGTAAAACTTGGGTCACATCAGAAGGGTTGATTGAGGAAGGGATGTAGGAACTAGGTGAGATTTTAAAAAAAATCTTCAATTTGAAGTCGTCGAGGCCCGCTTAAAGTTAAGACCCCCTAAAGTTGGGACCTACACAGGTTAATCAATAGTTCAGACCTTTTAAAAATTATCACCCAAAGTTCAGACCTCTATTGTCAATTTTTCCATTATCATAATATCAACATTTTAAAATATTTATTACCCCATCCGTCCCAAATTAATTCCAACACTTACCATGACACACGGGATCGGATCCTCTAGAGTTTTATGCAAACTCTACAAAATAGAGTTGAATCCTGACCATATATTATAAAATCAGTGTTGAGATCCTCTAGAGTTTCAAAATAACTCTACACGGTAGAGTTCGTTAAATATCAGTCGTTGATGAAGAAATCAAAGGCTTGTATTTTCTTTCCCAAAAATTCTCCCTATTTCCCCCCGAATATCTTGCCAATATCTTTTCCTTTCCCACTAATCATGAGCCCTTGATTTTATAATATATGGTCAGGATTCAACTCTACTTTGTAGAGTTTTCATAAAACTCTAGAGGATCTGGACCCATAAAATCAAGGGCTCATGATTAATGGGAAAGGAAAAGATATGAGCAGGATATTCGGGGGAAAATAGGGGGGATTTTTGGGAAAGAAAATACAAGCCTTTGATTTCTTAATCAACGACTTATTTTACGAACTCTACCGTGTAGAGTTATTTTGAAACTCTAGAGGATCTCAACACCATGACACACAGTTTTAAATAATAAGTATAAAAAGGTTTCCATATCTTTATAAAAGTTTCCAAAAAACACAAAATCGTTCATCTTAGGATTTACGATATTAGAAAAAAAAACCCTACTTAATTAATTCAACAAAAAGTCAACTGTAAAATAAAAATGCATATATAGTGTTGGAAATAGAAAATGTACCAAAATAATGCCGAAGATGATCTCATCGTTATAATACTCAGGCTCCAACTCTTGCAACCTCAACAAAATCTGAATCAACGGCTTCACCTTAAACTCTTCATTTCCATCTTCCACCACCATCATCATCTTCTCTTTATGCTCCTCAATCAACTCCTTCATAATCATCCGTCGTTCGACGTCGAATTTCCTTAGCCTCCCCTCTTTCCACCAGTCTAACCACCTTAAACATGGAATCATATCTCCAATACAAGCATCATTAAACAAAGTCAACATCTTCGCCAACATCTCCCGAAATTTCTCACCATTATTTTCACCTTCCACTCCATAATACCTCTTCCCGAATATCATCCTAGTCATTACGTTCATAGAAACATCATACACTAATGGCTTCAATACTACCTCGGATGATGATGATGATCCGCAAAGTTCACGCAGCCGTTGGATCATAAGCTTCACTTCTTCGGACCGAATGCCGGCGAGTGATTTAAGACGGTTAGAGGACAGGATTTCGACGGTGGTGATCCTACGTAGGTTTCGCCAGTGAGGTCCATAAGGGGCCCAAATGAGGCTGGTATAGTTAAAAGCGAGGTGTTTTGCGGTGAGAAATCCACTAGGACGGTTGCAGAAAACGATGTCATTTTTGGAAAGGCATTCCTCGGCGGCTGACGGAGAGGAGACGAGGAGATCCGGACGTGAACCGAACCGGAGGGAGAGAATTGGACCGAACCGGTCCGCGAGGTTGGCTAGAGTGTGGTGGAATGGTTCTTTCAGGATGTGGAAATGACCAATGATAGGAAGACATGTGGCAGGGCTTGGGGGGCTTGTTTGTGAATTTCTTCGGACGAGAGAGTTAAACAAGTAGTAGAAAGCTAAGATTATTATTGGTATATAACACAAGTATATATTCATGATTTCAGTGATTTTTCTGTTTTTTCGCTCTGAAGAGATTCAGATCAATTCATCTATATATATATATATATATACTAGTAGTATTTTAATAATAAGATAAAGTAAAATCCTTGATGAACAAGTAATTAAGCTGATCTGGTATTATATAGTATTATACTCACCAATTTATTTATTTATTTGTGTTTGCACCTAGTTCACCCTTCGGACTACATTCAGATCGAGGTCAAGTTCAGCGTGGTTAGGTTTCATTCCTGTCCTAAGGTTGTTGCGGGGATTTGAACACGGGTCCGTTCTACCAAAGCTAGTCTCCATCAACACTGGACCAATACTTATTTGGTTATATAACAGTAAATAAATTGTTAAAAGGGGAGGATTTAATATGTAAATAAATGAAGAGTACGCCAACCAAAATAATACCAGGCGTACGCCACTGTAAGAGGAATGATAAACATCTAATTGGTAGATGTATGGAACAAAATTTGTTTATATTAATAAAATTTTGAAGATTCTCTCTAATTATTAATAGTATCAAAATTACAAATAAAATAAATAAAATAAAAATATTATTTGTTACATACGCAAACACTACCTTTTATATATACTAATTTTGTTAGATATATCTACCGATTGTTTATCATGGCTAGTTACTGTAGTCGCAAGCTGACTAACTCATGTGTCATTGCAAATGAAGAATTATTTATAGTTTCAACTTGGTGTTTAGGTTTTTCTTTTCTCTCAAGAAACTAAAGCTTTGACCAGAAATAATATACAAAAGATATTAAAAGGGTATATATAAGAATGTGATGGAGTTCTGATCAATTTTATAGTGATCGAATTCAATATACAAAAGTTTTTGTTTTATCATTTTGGCTGAGGTAGGGTTATTTTCTGATAAATTTGATATGACTGAAAATGGGCTTGGGCAATCCAGTACGAAGGAGGAGAGTTCTGTCCACATATAAGCCGAAAGGAGGTTCCATATTAAAATCAATTGGCAATAGTAAGAGTATCTCCTCTACCTTATATTGTGGTACTTTCTCTCCTTTTTCTCCAATGTGGGACAACTCACATGTGCACAACATAGGGTTCAACATTTATTTCAACTGATTTTGAATTGTTTTAAGGAGAAATTTTTTTCTGAGGGGATTTTGTTAAGTTTAAATGATTTATAATACACTACGTTTTGGTAGTTTATGACATGGATCAAACTATCCTCGGGTATTTTGTAAGGGTCGGGGTTTTTGTAGATACACCCCTTTAGAAAAAGAAATTCATATTAAATATGTCCTACGTTAGGAAAATTTGCCAAAAAAATAAATTATAAAGCATTTTTTTTGTAAAAAGAAACCACAAACTTAATTTTTCTGACAAGAAGAAACCTATTCTCATTTTCTGGTGTGTTTTTTTCTCAATTACGACTATAACCCTCCTACCTCTCTTTAATCCCCTATTTCCATTAACTGCAACACTACCCCTATGCATCTCAAAAACCACACCGAAAAATGGAAATAGGCTTCATCTTGTAAGAAATTTTAAGTTTGTAGTTTTTTTTCGCAAAGAATGCTTTGAAAGGTTTTTTCTCGCAAAATTTAACATTTAAAAGTATTTTTTTTGACAAATTGTCCTCTACGTTATAAATATAACACATCCTCTATTACAAATAAATTCAGAACAATGAATTGCATTGCCATAGATGTTTAGTCTACTTGTCGGACAAGGAACTTGTTTCCTTCAATATGTTCTTCTTGGATACTTGTGCAACAATTCCTGAGGTCAGTATTCCGAACTTCATCAGCTACTTTCTCACAACCTGCAGAAAAATGAACCAACCCGAGGGGTTTGGGTGGTGGTCCCCCCTCCGAAACTTAAGTCATATATCAGGTGGAAAAAGGGTAGAGATAGAGAGAGAAAGTGAGGCAATATTTTAGCAGAGTAATGGCACACTCTCACTACAAGAAAAGAGGATATCAATGACCGCTTAGAATCGTCGCCGACACACTCACAAACGGTCGTTGGAACCATCAACAATGGTCAACAGACTTTGCACCGATGGTTGCTGATTTACGAATCAACGATTGTCTAGCCGTTGGTACCAATATCAACGACGATTTTCTTACATATCAGCGATTGTTTTGAATACCAACGTTGAGAATATGTCGCCTACTGTTTAGAGTTGTCGCTGAAACAACGATGATTCTTAACATACATTAATTCAACAACGGTTTAAAACAATTATTGTATTAACGACGGTTTACAACAGTCATTGATTCAACAACGGTAAAAATCAGTCGATCATATACACAAGCAGTCGTTGCCTTTTACAACCTACTTTCTTTTACAACGACTGTTTAGCCGTCGTTGTTTTTCAAAATTATATTAATTAGATAATAATGCTCCAAATTATAATTATTAGAGTGTATTATAGTGTATCATGTATTTATGTTATACTGCCTTGTCTAGCTTAGACTTATTTCCTTTATTGTATTGTCTATATATTGCTAATGATATTAGTAACCCTGATTAGGGGATTCACCATCTTTCATGGTAATCAGAGCAAGGTATTTTTTTTCCTTCTCTTCCTGGACTCCCGGCGGCTGTCACGGCAACCACCACACCCACGGCTGCTACAACAACCTTCCCTACCCTCAAACACTGCCGCTTCCCCACCATTAGCTTTGCGCAATGGCCGACCCTGATGATTCTGACTCCACCCAAACCAAATCTCTTCATCCCGTATACACGGTCGGAAACATCCAACGCAAGGTGCGCGTCCTCGACGGCATCAAAGTCTCCTACTCCGCGTGGGTAAAACTCTTTAAACTTCATCTTTGTGGCTACAAGGTTCTCCACCATGTCGATGGCACCGCCCCTCCGGCGAAAACCGACGCCGCTATGTTGCTTGGCAAGAAATTGACTCCCATGTTCTCCAATGGATTTATCAATCCATTTCCGACGACCTCTGCCTTCGAATCTTGGAACCCGACACCATGGCCCATGAGGCGTGGGTCAAGTTGAAGGGTTTGTTCCACAATATCTAAGGCTCCCGGGCGGCTACTCTTGAACATGAGTTCAATAATCTCAAACTTGAATCCATGTCATCCCTTGATGACTATTGTCATCGTCTCAAGGAACTAGCCGATCAACTTTCCGACGTTGATTGCCCGGTTACGCCTCAAAGACTCGTTCTTCAACTTGTGCGCGACTTACCGTCGGACTATGGCTTCATTCATCAACCAACAAATTCCCTCGTTTGAAACGGCACGTAGCATGCTGCAACTCGCACAACAATGGAAGGCGGTTCGTGAAACCGTTCCTCCTCCGATTGCCCTTGTTGCGCCCTCTTCGCCATCCTCTGACGTGTCTCAGTGGTCTGAACCACCGCGCCTGCCACCATCAAAAGGTGGTCGTCACCCTCACCGGCGTAACAACCACACCAGCCACCGCGGGCCACCCCGCCCTGCTGTTGCTCGTTCTCCTGCTACTGCCGCACCCTCGCGGCCTCATATGGCTGCCTACCCGCAACACTACTATCAACCATGGGGGCCCCGCCTCCATATTGGGGTGTCCCGCCATGCCCATACCCCACTCAGCCTGCCTGGGCCCTCCCGTGGCAGCCTTGTGCGCCACAGTGGCGCGGGTCTTCGTCACGCACTCAGCAGCCCCGCACTTCTGGACAAGCATACCTCACTGACTTGGATGCCCTTGAGCCGACCGACATTGGCACCGTACTTCAGAACATGTCTTTGCACCAACCAGATGACTCTTGGTACATGGACACGGGTGCTTCTTCCCACTTAACTGCGGATTTAGGTACTATTGTCCCTTCATCTAATTTGAGTATTATTCGTTCTATTTATGTTGGCAATGGTAACTCTATTCTAGTTATTGGCTCTAGCACATCCCTAATCCCCACCTCCACCCGTCCCCTCACCCTTAACAATGTCCTTTATACACCTCAAATCATTAAAAATCTCATTTCCGATCGTCAGTTCACTAAAGATAATAATGTCTCTGTTGAATTTGATCCTAATGGTTTTTCTGTGAAGGACCTTCGGAGTGGGACTACCATTATGAGGAACAATAGTAGTGGGGATCTCTATCCTATTTCGCCTTCCATTTCTGCCACATCTCCTCCATCGGCCAACATCATCCACTCTTCTCATGATCTGTGGCACGATTGTATTGGTCATCCCGGGCCTAATGTCATGGATTTTCTTTGAATAAATTTGTGCATTCAATGTAATAAAGGACGTGGTTCCTTTCTTTGCAATTCATGTCAAATTAGTAAACACAAAAGACTTCCATTTTATGATTCTACTTCTACTACTATTGCTCCTTTTGATATCATTCATAGTGATTTATGGACGTCTCCTTTATTTAGCAAAAGTGGTTATAAGTATTATCTTGTGCTCATTGATGATTTTGCTCACTATGTATGGGTGTTCCCTCTCAAATTTAAATCTGAAGTGTTTACCAAATTCCTGCAATTTAGCACCTATATCCGGACTCAATATAATGTTAATATAAAATCTTTCCAATGTGATTTGGGTCACGAATTTGATAACACTCAATTCCATCAATTTGCTCACAATAACGGTCTCTCTTTTTGCTTCTCTTGTCCTCAAACCTCATCTCAAAATGGCAAAGCCGAAAGAATGATCCGTCGCTTCAATGAAATGGTTCTAGCTCTTCTTTATCATGCTTCACTTCCACCCTCCTTTTGGGTTGAAGCGCTCCACACGTCTGCCTATCTCCACAACATTCTACCCATAAAATCTCTTCGCTTCCGCTCTCCCACCTCCATCCTTTATCATAAACAACCTTCGTACGATCATCTTCCCTCTAAACGACCTCACAAACTTACCCCCCGATCTACTAGATGTGTCTTCCTTGGTTACCCATCTAACTATCGCGGGTATCGTTGTCTTGATCTCTCCATGGGTAAAATCATTTTGTCTATGTTACATTTGATGAGCTTGTCTTTCCCTATCACACTCTCGCTTCCCCCACTTCCCTCTAGCCCATTCTAACACCTCCTACCCATCTAGTGTTGGGCCCGTGGCCACTCCTCATAATCCCCCTCCTTCTCATCCGGCCTCTCCTATTTCCCCTCTATCCCCTCCCAGGCCCCCGTCTGGGCCTCACCCAGACCTCTCCAACCCACCTCACTCCCCCTCTCCCACATCCGGCTCATCTCCTCTCCCCTCCCAGGCCCTACCATTCCTCCCTCCAACATCGTCCCCATTACCCAGCCCGTTCCCCCCACTAACCCTCCCTCATCCGTCCCTATTACCCAGCCCATTAACCCACACCCTTCCCCACCCCCCAATCATCCTCCTCCACCCCAGCTACTCGCCACCGACCTCCGCCTCCTCCTCCATCTCACTCCATGATAACTCGAGCCCGTAACAGTACTCCACCCCCATAAACCGCACCAACCTCCTCACCACCAAACAACAAACCCTCTCTCCCTTACCCAAATCTCACATGTCCGCCCTTCATGACAATAACTGGAATAAGGCAATGCAGGATGAATATCGTGCTCTTATTGATAATGGTACTTGGGACTTGATTCCGCGCCCCCTGGTGCTCATATTATTCGGAGTTTGTGGTTATTTCGTCATAAGTTTAACTCTGATGGTTCTCTGGCTCATTATAAGGCCCATTTGGTAGGTAATGGTAAAAATTAGCAGGTTGGCCTTGATTGTGATGATACCTTTAGCCCGGTTGTTAAACCGGCCACCATCCGCACTGTTCTTGGTCTTGCCGTTTCTCGTTCTTGGCTTATCCATTAGTTGGATGTCAAGAATGCCTTTCTTCATGATGATTTGAAGGAAACTGTGTATATGCATCAGCCCCCTGGCTTTGTTGATCTCTCTCGACCTAATTTTGTGCGTCAGCTCCGCAAATCTCTCTATGGCCTTAAGCAAGCACCTCGTGCTTGGTATTAGCGGTTTGCTAACTTTGTTCTATCTCAGGGATTTTACAGTAGTGTCTGTGATACGTCACTTTTCATCTACCGACAGGGTGCAGACATGGCTTACTTGCTACTTTATGTTGATGATATCATTCTGACTGCCTCGAGTTGATGATATCATTCTGACTGCCTCAAGCACTGCTCTTCTTGATCGTATTATTGGTACATTGTCTCGTGAATTTGCTATGACTGACCTTGGCTCTATTCATCATTTTTTAGGCATTGCCACTCGTACTGCTACAGGTCTCTTTCTTAGTCAGGCCAAATATGGTCAGGACATCTTAGCTCGTGCTTCCATGATAGGGTGTAATTCTGTCACTAGACCCGTTGACACCTCCTCGAAGCTAAGTGCCACTGATGGTCCTCCTGTAAAGGACCCCACATTGTACCGTAGCCTTGCAGGTGCTCTTCAGTATCTCACATTCACTCGCCCGGACATTGCCTATGCTGTTCAGCAGATCTGCCTCTTCATGCATGCACCCCGTGAGCCTCATTTTCACTTTCTAATAAAATGGGTGTTACGTTATGTTAAAGGTACTCTCCATCATGGGCTTAGTCTCTCTGTCTCTAAGTCTCATACCTTGACTGCTTATTCTGATGCTGACTGAGCGGGTTGCCCTGATTCCCGTCGCTCCACTTCGGGCTACTGTGTATTTTTTGGTAATAACCTCGTCTCCTAGTCCTCCAAGAGACAGGCTACCATTTCTCGGTCTAGTGCTGAGGCTGAGTATAGGGGTGTTGCCAATGCTGTTGCGGAAACTAGCTGGATACGTAACTTACTACTTGAGCTTCATCTTCCCATCCGTCGAGCTACTATGGTTTTCTGTGATAATATTTCCGCTATCTATCTCTCTCGCAACCCCGTACAACATCAGCGAAGTAAACATGTTGAACTTGATATTCATTTTGTTCGCGAAAAAGTTCAGGTTGGTCACATTCGTGTTTTGCATGTTCCCTCTGAGAATCGGTATGCTGACATCTTCACCAAAGGACAGCCCCGACATCTTTTCACTCGTTTCCGATCCAGCCTGAGCGTTTGTGCTCCTCCTGCTCTGACTGTGGGGGTGTATTAGAGTGTATCATAGTGTATCATGTATTTATGTTATATTGCCTTGTTTAGCTTAGACTTATTTCCTTTATTGTATTGTCTATATATTGCTAATGATATCGGTAACCCAGATTAGGGGATTCATCATCTTTCAATAATTAAACATGAAACTGTACATGTACCTGCACCTAAATATATAACACTAATATTGTTCCTCCATCGCATTCAATATTTTCAAATAAAAAAAATACAATTTTGATATGTATTACAAAAAGTGTAGATACTTATATAATTAAATGAAATAGATTAGATTTATGTAGAGGTGATCATTTTGGCCCTCCCCGCGAGCCCGTCCCGCCCCGCTTTTGGGCCGGGTTTTGGGCAGAATTTTTCGGCCCACCCGTATTTTTTTTGTCTTTGGGCGGGCTTTGGGCAATGCAAAAACGACTTTTTAGTCTATTTTTTGGCCCGACCCGTTTTTGCCCGCAAAAGCCCGCTAATTTAGGCCCAAAATAGCGGGCTTTGGACACAAAAATTCGGCCCGAATTTAGGCCCGGCCCGGCCTGGCTCGACCAATGGGCAAAAATTTTTGGCCGCCGCCCGGCCCGGCCCATGATCACCTCTAGATTTATGTACACTAAACCAATGTCAGGAAATAAAGTTGAAGTTGGGTTGTACAAAATATATATCGACAAATCTACAAACTAATAAGCTAGATGCCGAAAAATATAGAGACTAAATGTCTATTGTTAGACAAACTACCTAGATTAAATATATGTATGCAAAATAGATCCTGGTGATGGGAAATAAAGTAAACCTCAAGTTCGAAAAAAATATACCGACACATTTAGAAACAAAGCTAGATGCCGATAAATATAGACACTAGATGCATATAGTTAGACTAACTATATAGAAACTATAAGTTAGTTACCTAATTGCCAAGACCAAACAAACTACACTGTCGCGGGTGTCTTTGTAGCACTACTGCCACCACGAACCTTGGGTCATTTTCTGGTCTGTGTGTTGTGGAAGGGGGCCTGTGTTGCAACCTGAGAACATGTGGCCGAAACTTGACATGTTCCGCATCATTTCCTAAAGGAGGGCCTAGTTTGAGTCTTCCACCCGTGCTATGACCTTTGCCTCCACTTCTTCCATGCGTGCAACGACCTTTGCCTCCACCTGCACCTCAAGCTAAGAAAAAATGGACGGCTCATATGGTTGTGAAGAGCCATTTCCTCGCCCCGATGAATAGTTGTAGTACAGATGATCTCCCTGACCCGACCCCTGTACTTTTCCTTTGTTCCTCCCACCAACTGTCACCCAATACAATCGAGGGTTCGGCTGGGATCCTTAGTGGTACAATCATCCAACTTCTTGATGTATGTCTTTTGCATTTGGTAAGATAATGTACTCATATTCATGCATTTTGAAGTAAAAACAACTATACGACACAACAAACAAACTATATTTCCACTGCTTGGACTTAACTTGCCTATATTTTGTATTTTCAATTAAATCTACAATTAAACGCATAAAAGAGTGTATATATATATATATATATCAGACGGACAACCAACCTGAAATGGCTGGTGCTATATTTTGTATTTCCACTGTTTAGACGAAGAACCAGCCTGAAATAGCTGGTGCTACGGAGATTCAACCGGACGCGGCTATCATGGACGGATCGACCTTTAGCGACCAGGTCGCTCAGTTGGCGGCTCAAATGCCATCATCCTACATATCCATGTCCTTACCTTTGGGTGAGTCATAATTAGAGCTGATCATTTTGGCCCTCCCCGCTTTTTGGGCGGGTTTGGGGCAGAATTTTTTAGCCCACGTCAGGCCCAACCCGAATTTTCTTTTGCTTTGGGCGAGCTTTGGGCAAGCCAAGAATGAATTTTTAGTATATTTTTTGGCCCAGTCAGATTTTGGCCTGACATAGTGGGCTTTGGGCACAAAATTTTGGCCCGGCCCAACCAAGGGACAAATTTTTTAAGGCGTGGCCCGACCTGGCTCATGATCACCTCTAGTCATAATACTCAAACGTCATTAGGACGATCTGAGTTGGTGGACATCCAATGAGTCCGTCCAATTAACTTGAAGTAGTCTTTTCCGTCAAGAGAACTGACCCCTCCAACTATTCAAATAAGGACGAAGGCCCCTCTACGGTGCTTGTCGCTCTTGTTGCTGACTAAGACGCCGAGTCTTATCAGTCTTTTGCCAAAATGTCTAGGTTAGAGAGGGACAAGCTCAAGCAGGAGCTATTCAAATGCTACCCTGATTCCTACATCAAGGCCGTAAGGGGGCATTGTCTGCGCATGTTGGCTTCATGTCTCAACTTGCTGCTAAGGTAAATCCTTTTGTTATGTTCTTTTAGTTTTTTACTTATACTAAATTCATCATTTTCAACTCGTCTACTGGATTTGCTTTATTTTTTCATCCATATAGCTATTTGCTCGCAGCATGATTACTGAAGATTGGGCAAGAGAGCTGAGAAAAGAGAACAAATAGCTCATCCACCAAGCTACAGTGGTCAGGGATAAGGCCATACATGATTGTCAGATGTTTGAGACCCTTCATCGTTAATCCTAGGAAGCCTGGAAAATTCGTCTGACCATTATGGAGTCCAACAACCAACAATATCTCCTTAAAATAAATGAGTTACTCAAAGAAAAGGAAGAATGGAAGTTAACTATACTACAAGAAAACCTATTTTTAGCAACGACTAAAATTGTTGCAAAAAATCAATTGTCGTTAGAGAATCATTTTTTGCAATGACATTTGTCGTTGCCAGTACACGCGTAGCGAAAAACTACCGTAACGAGTTTTGTGGTTGCTGAAGATAAGCTTTTAAACAACGACCATATTATGGCATTGTAGAAGGAAAAATTATTTATTGCAACAATATTTGTCATTGATAAAATACAATCTTTTTTTCAACAACAATACTAAATGTTTTAACACAAATATAAGACTACATTTTATTTTTGGACAAAAAAATAATCTTTTTACAAGCTGTTTTATACACATCATTTAAGTAACTTTGATAATATCTAAAATTTCATTGAAGTGGAATAATTTGTCAAACTTCACATCCACAATGATTCGATAAGGATCGAATACAAGCAATACACAACATGTAACAAGATACTTCCACTGTGTCTAATTCACCTACCACTATACAACTCCGCAAATAATTTTCTATGCTTAAATATATTTTCATACTCTGGAACATTATGCCTTGGTAGTCATTTTTTGAAATGCTCGTCCACTTCGAGTTTGTTGTATGTATAAGAACGTCCTGCATGAATTTTCAAAAAAATATTTCACAGCCTAAAACATATTCAACCTCCTTATATAAGCGTGGAGAATAATTGTTTTAACCTGGTTAAGTTAATCCTGGCATTCAATATATATAATGTTTACGATACAGACAGGGCCGTCTTAAACTATTTGGGGGCCCTGTGCTATTTATAAAATCATATTTAACAGCTTTGAGATATTTGCATCTTTTTTTCATAATCAAGCAACCTTTATTTTTTTGATATTCCTTATTTTATAATTAGACAATCAAAGAAGTTTAGATGTTTTACATATTGGGAAATAATGAACCAAGCAAAGTTTGGTCTAGTGGTAAAGGTTTGACCTCATGAGATCAAATCTCACTAGGGGCTTTTTGCGATTAAGGTTTCCCTTAAATAAAAAAATATTGGAAAACATTGAAAAAAATCATATACAAAATTTACAGTTTTCTATAGACTTATAATAAAGGTGTAGAATGTAGATGACTTATGGTTTTATTTGAATGGAATTTTCATTTCATATGGTTATGATTACATGAATAATAAGGTAAAATGATTGAAAAACGGCAATAGACCTAGTTTTTTGAAAAATAAAAGTTTAGAAGGGTGGAAAATATTAATAGCCAAGTTTCCAAAAAATAAATTGGAGAGAGAAAATTAGAATGGCCATGAAAAAAAAAAGTTTAGAAGGGTGGAAAATATTAATAGCCAAGTTTCCAAAAAATAAATTAGAGAGAGAAAATTAGAATGGCCATGAAAAAAAAAACTATATAAAATATAAAAGAAAATGAGGTTTTCCTAACAGAATATAGAAGAGATTTAGAAGCAGGATAAAAAATAGAGGTTGAACTCAAATAAAAAATAGAGGTTGAAGCCAAATAAAAAATAGAGGTTGAAGCCACAGGAGTTCGAACACGCGACCTAGAGGTCTACAACATAGGAGATTTCTACCACTGCTCCAAGCATTCAATATGTAATTATTACTACGTTCCTTTGCTTTTTATCTTCGTTTGGGGCCCCTCTGATGTATTGGGCCCTGTGCTGAGGGCCAGCTTGCACAGGCCCTTAACCGGCCTTGGATACAGGCATATGACTAGACAAAAACCATTATATCCTTTACATATAATGTTACTCTAATATACCCCCTCAATCTTTACGGGGTGAAACAACGGATAGATTGGTACGACGTTTAGTAAACAAGTCAGTAGATAGGCCTTTAGTAAAAATATCAGCAACCTGCAACCGTGCAGGAACATGTCGAATAATAAGACCTCCTTTGGCTACCATTTCGCGAACAAATGATAATCGACATCAATGTGTTTGCTTCGATCATGATGAATTGGATTGGCAGTGAGATAAGTAGTAGAGACATTATCACAATAGACAATCACATGATGTCGAAGAAAATGGCTAATGTCGGCAAGAAGTTGCTTGAGCCAGATGGTTTCTGCAGCTGTGTAGGCAACGACCTTGTATTTAACTTCAGTGGAGGATTTAGAGACAGTGGGTTGCTTTTTCGAACGCCAGGAAATAAGATTCTTCCCAAGAAAAACAGCATAGCCAGTAGTCGAACGACGCGTGTTAGGGCATCCTGCCTAATCTGCATCAAAGTAGGCAATAACAATTGTAGGAGAACTGCTACTATACAAGAAAAGACCGAAATCCAATGTGCCCTGCAGATATCTGAAAATTCTTTTCACATCATGAAGGTGAGTAGTACGAGGAGCATGCGTAAATTGAGACACCATATTAACAACATAAGCAATATCTAGACGAGTCATAGTTAAGTATTGTAATGCACCAACCATACTACGATAATCTGTGGGATCAGCAAGAAGTTCTTCATCAAGCAGAGACAATATTACTCTAGAGACAACAGGAGTGGTAACTAGTTTAACAGAATGAAGATGGAATTTACGGAGTAAATCGGAAACATACTTATTTTGAGACAAAAATAAACCAGAGGGAGTACGCACAACCTGAACACCTAAGAAGTAATGAAGATCCCCTAGATCCTTCATAGCAAACTGAGAAGAAAGGATAGAAATGAATTTTGTGACAAGAGAAGGACTACTACCAGTAAGGACAATATCATCAACATATAAGAGAAGAACGATAAGATGCCCATGAAACTTAAGAGTGAACATAGAAGTGTCACAACTGTTGCACCTGAAACCAATAGATAAGAGAAAATTACTGAAATAAGAGAACCAAGCTCGAGGAGCTTGTTTCAGACCATAAATGGACTTACGGAGACGACAAATATGAGTAGGCTTAGATGGATGAATATAACCCGGAGGTTGACGCATATAAACCTCTTAATGAAGAAAACAATGAAGAAAAGCATTTTTGACATCTAATTGACGAATAGACCATTCAAGAGAAACAATAATAGTAAGAATTAAGAGAACAATAGTAGGCTTAACAATAGAACTAAAGGTTTAAAAGTAATCAATACCTGCCTGCTGGTGATTTCCAAAAACAACAAACCTGGCTTTGAACCGCTCCACAGAACCATCGGAATTGTATTTAATCCGATAAACCCACTTACAACCCAGTAAATTCTTATTATAGTTGCGAGGTACCAACTCCCATGTGTCATTGGAGGCTCATGCGAGATAAGAGAATAAGGCTCGCGTTGGAGTCGGCCAACGCCTGCACTAGGCCCACCCGTGGGATGTACACCCGAAGACAAAGGACCATGGCCAGCACTGGACCTAGCGCTTGCTGCCCACCCAGTGGGTCTGGCAGATGGGGACTCGGTGGAGAAGAGCGACCTAGCGATCGTTGGAGGCTCAGCAGGCCTGGTAAGCTAGGCGCGAGTGAGGAGAGTGACCAGCGAGAGCTGGAGCCTCAACGCACCAAGCAGACGAGGAATGAGGGGAGGCCCAGCTGACGCTATGCGAGCTGGCAGTGCAGGGGCCGAGACAGCTACGTGGCTGTTAGGAGTTGGAGAAACATGCGGCTCAGGTTATACACGGGCGACTATGGTCAGATTCTAGTCAAATGTTAGGACCATGGGGGAGGTGTGAGGCACAGTAGACGCAGAAGCTACAAGAGTACGATAAGGAAACTTATGTTCATGAAAAAGAACATGACGACTAGTTAACACTTTGTTGATAGTAGGATCAAAACAACGATACCTTTTATAATCCAATGCATATCCAATAAAAGCACAGGTTGTAGGCTTAGGTTGTGGTTTGTGATTTTAAGAATTCAGAAACAAGGAGAAGCAGTTACAACCAAACGTTTTCCAAAAATGAAAGAAGGGGGACGATGAAACAATTTTTCAAAAGGAACAACACCCCCTAAAACCGAGCTAGACAAGCAATTAATAGTATAGGTGTTAGTGTATGATGCATCAACCCAAAATTCAGCAGGAAAGTCATAATGAATTATTATAGTACGTGCCATTTCGATGATATGATGATGTTTGCATTCTGCAGCACAGTTCTGAGCTGGAGTATGTGGACAAGATTTTTGAAAAATTATGCCATTGTCACGAAAATGTTGGAGAAGAGGAGAATTATCGAATTCCCGACCTCCATCACTTTGAAAAAACTTAATTTTAAAATTAAAAAGATTTTCAACCATCTTTTGAAACACAAGAAATTATGAATAAGCTTCCAATTTACGACGTAAAAGATAAATCCATGAATAGCGCGAGAAATCATCAACAAACACAACATAATAATGAAATAATTGATTGGACAAAACAGGAGATTGCCAAAGATCATTGTGAATTTTATATAAAGGATATGGAGAAACATGTTCAACTGAATCAAAAGGTAAATGATGTATTTTTCCTAACTTACATCCAACACAATCATCATGAAACTTAGAAGTACATGTGATAGAATTATTTGAACATAAAGATCCTAAAATGCTAGAGGAGGTATGACCCAGACGAGCATGCCAAACATCACCCGACTCCTTAGTGGCTAGGATAGTAGGATCTGGAGACTCAGGAGGGACAACAATAGGCTGAAGAGGGTAGACACCTTGCTTACTGGATCCCCGAAGCAGAACTCCCTCGTTGTCTGGTCCTTAACATAAACAAAAAAATTATGAAAACTCACAACACAATCATTTTCTTGACACAACTTGTTAACTGATAATAAATTATGTTTCAAGGTAGGAACATGACAGATGGATGATAACTAGAGAGGATGACTTGTAGTTTTTAAGGTCAAATTACCAGTACTTTTAATAGGGAGTAAGGTACCATTAGCAACGACAACAGAACTAGACCCGGTATAAGAAGTTTTAGCAGAAAACTTACCATCCAGATGAGTCATGTGAGATGCAGCTCCCGAATCCGGGTACAAGACTGAATCATTAGCTTCACCACCAACAAACAGTGCAGCTGAGGCTCGAGTGACACTTTCAGATGAAGAGGGAACAAAGCTGGAATTGAATCGCTGAGGACAATAGGCAGCTTGATGACCTGGAAAACAACATAAACCACAAGTATCGGAAGTAGGGGTACAGTTTACTTTGATAGTTGATGAATTACTTCCTGCTGAAGACAAATCATTAGTAATATAATCTAGACAAGGCATACTATAGGATGAAAAGTTAGAATATGTACTCATACCATTGGAGCGTCCCCGATTAGCATTCGTGTTGTTGTTGTTACCAGAACCACGAGAATTATTGTTACCCCCCATTACCACCACCATTACCACGATTATTCTGATTTCGATTATTGTTACCCCCACGATTTTTGTTATTCCTCCCCCTATTCCTTCCACCTGAATTAGGTTTAGGCGAGGAACCAGAAGACTGAACAACAACTAAGGCATGTTGGGAGGAGGATTCAAATCCATCCTTCGAGCTTTTCATACGTTGTTCATGGAGAAGCAACTTAGGGCACAAATCATCAAAACTAAGAGGGAAAGGGTAATGCAGGAGAATAGTAACTATATGATCATACTTCGAATCAAGATTTAAACCAAACAATTTATGCTGAACTAAATCCTGATTAGAGATAGGACACTGAATAATAGCTAAGGAATCAGCAATTACTTTTATCTCACACAAATAACCATCCACAGATTGCGAATCACTCTTCTTAATACGAGTAAGACGACCCTTCAATTCCATAGAACGATCCATACTAGCATGCATAAATCTAGTTTGCAAACGATTCCAAATTTTCACAGAAGTAGACAAATCATGCACCTCGACAAAAACATCACGAGACAACGTTGCAAAAATCCAGGATTCCATTTGTTGATCCACACGCAAATATTCACAGAATTGAGTATTAAGAATCGAAACACCACATTCATCAATAATAGTAGCAGGAGGAATTGAAATAGTGTCTTCAAGCATACAAGCAGTTGATGGGAATGAAGCAAACAAGTAATCTCGGTTTTCCACAACAAATAATCCTCAAGAGAAGAAAGAGTGATAGTTACCATGTTACTTAAATTAGGAGCAGAGATTTGCGGGAGAGCAGTAAGACGGCGCAGAAGTCGCCGGTGAGAACCCTGGTGGAATTCGCGTGGGAGCGCTCGAGGAGAACAAGGGTTTCGAAGCATGAAACCGGTCTAACGAGAAGCCTCGAGAGGCAGCGGCAGAGAGCCACTAGCGGCGTGAAGATGCAGCGTGAACGTGGCAGCGATGTAGGACTGCGGGGGGGCAACACTAAACGACGTCGATGAGCCGAGATCACGCGTGATCGTGGGCTGAGAGAACAGCAGCGAGGAGGGTTGTATGGCAGCGGTGGTCTGCGCCGGCGCAGGCAACGACGGGCCGGAGGTCATCGCTGACGAAGGCTGCATGGAGGCAACGTATGAGGCGGAAGCATGGGTCGAAAGATCCACCGGGAAAAAAAAATTATTTGGAGAGGAGAAATTTTTTTTTTATTGAAAAACCTAGGTTGTGATATATACCATGTACAAGTATGGAGAATAATTGTGTTAACCTGATTAGGTTAACCCTGACATTCAATATATATAATATTTACGATACAGATCTATGACTAGTAAAAGACTATTATATCCTTTACCTATAATGTTACTCTAATACTCCTAAGCATAGCGCCATGATGATAGAAAATTTATCAAAAAAAATCAACGAAATATCAATGATGATTGATCAAGTCCACACCAAGTATATCTTGTGAAGCATCACTAAAATGTATCATAGCATGTATCTACGTACTTGATAGAAATCTCATAGACGATTTTTATTAATACGAAGATTTAGTACCAAAAAAAAATGAATGTCAAACAAGAAAAGGGTCTAAAACAAAAGTATGATGATAGAATTCTTGTCATATATGTATAAACTATAGAGCACAAGCATTACCAATTGCAATATTAACAAGCATATTATAAAAAGATTAGTACAAAATTGATTTAGCTGAATTCACCTTTCAACTTATAAGCCATAATCTGTGTACTCATTGCTCCACATATGAAGCTTCTCATCCAACGTAATATCAACAAATCTATCTATCTATACAAATATATTATAAGGCGTGTATTGAAGCTACTCAAGCTTCACAGACTCCAAAGAGAGAAGCAGATTTACAGCAGCAGCACAAGCAACAGCTAACAGAACAACTATATATCGCCACGTCAGCAAAAACAATTAGTTGGGTTGTTATAAATCTGTTAGCATTTGTTAGCAATGTAATCCATGTCAGCTTAATTCCGATTGGATCATTTCTTGTGTAAGCTTTGTGATTGGTAGAGCCAAGACAATAAGTTGTACTATATAAACAACTTTTGATGCTGTAATAATTTATTCAATGAAATAACAAAGCTTCTGATTCTCTCTCTATAAAATTCTCTCCTCTCTTATTCTTTGCATTCAAATAGAATGAAAGAAGTATTGTAAGAACTTCTTTATGGTATCAGAGCAGGATCATCTGTAAAGATCCTGAAATTATCGAGATTTCTGTCCAAAATCTACAATTAGAAGCTGCGAAATCACTGTAGAGATCATCAATCTACAAAGGTCAGGTTTTGCAAACTTAGATTTTGATCTTCAAATTCTGAAATCTTGTTCTACCAATCTTTAAATTATAAAGATGTGAAATCAAAATTTGATCACATTTGTTCAAACTAGCCCTGTAAATCATGACTGAATCAGAAACTAGTGTTCCAAGTAGCAATCCAAGTAGCAATCCAACTCAAGATCCAGTATCACCATACTACATTCATCCGAATGGAAATGCTTCTATTCCTTTGATTTCTAAGAAGTTTAATGGTGAAGGATATGGAGAATGGAAAAGAAGCATGATGATTGCACTATCAGTCAAGAACAAGTTAGGTTTCATAAATGGAACCTTGCCTAAACCTAGCATAAGTGATCCTAAGTATAAAGCATGGGAGAGATGTAATGATATCATTATATCATACGTCTTAAGATCTGTGGAAGCTCCTATTGCTAAAAGTGTCATATATCTTAATACTGCTGCTGAGATTTGGAAGGATCTTGAAGAAAGGTTTTCACAAACATCAGGACCTGAATTTATTACTCTTCAACAAAATCTGTCAGAAATTTCACAAGAATCTGCTTTAATTGCTGAGTATTTCACTCAAATTAAAGCAATATGGGATGAATTGAGTGGTATAAGACCTTTACTAGTATGTACTTGTAATGGTTGCAAATGTAATCTCACTCAAGAATTCGTTAACAGCCGGAGGAGGATAGGTTAATTCAAATGTTGATGAAGTTAAATCTTAAATATGTAAATGCTAAATCTAACATACTTATGATGCAGCCATTACCTAAGCTTTCTTTAGCTTATAGGTTACTTGTTCAAGATGAAAAACAACAGCAGACTTCTTCTACAATTAGTCAATTAGCCTATGCTAATGCAGTTGACAGTGCTAAGGAAGGTCCAGGGGCAGGAATTACAAGTCAAATGCTAAATTTGTTTTTCAGAACTCAGGAAGAAAAGTGGTAGTTGGAGGTGCATCTAAGGGACCTTAGTGTGATCATTGCAAGAAAGTGGGTCATACTATTGATGTTTGCCGGAAACTCAATGGTTTTCCACCTTACATCAAAAACAAGGGCAAAACCATGGCAACAATAGCACAAGCCGATGGAGATGATGATTTTGAAGACAGGAATGTTACTAACATTTCGGAAGCACAGTTTTCAAACTTGCTCAAACTCATTTCTGCTCATCAAACTAAAGAACCTTCCATTGCTGCAAATGTGCCAGGAACATGTCTTATCACTTGTTCAAATTCCAAGTGGATAATAGATAGTGGTGCCACATACCAAATTTGCACAGATCTGACATTATTTAACTCACATACTCCGTTTATAAGGGTGCCTAATACAATTACTATAGCATATGGAAAGCAAGTAATTGTTGAACACATTGGTACAGTTGATTTTGGAAATGGCATTACATTAGAAAATGTATTGCATGTCCCAAGGTTCAAGTTCAATTTGCTCTCAACTCATAAATTGTGCAAAGATATGAACTGTGAAGTAACTTTCACTCCTGAATTATGCCTCCTACAAGATCCATTAGTTCATCATTCCCTGGTTCTTGGTAAGCTTCCCTCAGGGTTATATGTTGTTTGCGAACATATCAATAACAAGACATACATTCTGGACAGCACAACAGAATCAGCACATCTTGCTCATTCTACTAACGATGTCAAGTTGTGGCATCTCAGGTTAGGGCACATCCCTTTCAATAAATTGCATCTTGTTCATCCTAGTCTTCTCAATAAAGAAGTATGTGATTACATTTGTCAGATTTGTCCTAAAGCTAGACAAACAAGACTTCCTTTTCATGCTTGTTCTACTATTACAACTAATTATTTTGAACTAGTTCATGTAGATACTTGGGGCCCTTATGAGTCAAAAACTTATGATGAATATTCTTGGTTCCTTACTGTTGTTGATGATTTTTCAAGAAATACATGGACATTCTTGATGAAAAATAAAACTGATGTAGTTAGTATCCTTAATGTTTTCTACAACATGGTGCAAACACAATACAAAACATGTATCCAATGCTTGAGAACAGACAATGCAAAGGATTTTTGTGAGGGTGATATTTTGGAATTGTTTTATTCTAAGGGGATCAAACACCAAGAGAC
The DNA here is from genome assembly GCF_026745355.1 of Beta vulgaris subsp. vulgaris. NCBI lineage: Eukaryota > Viridiplantae > Streptophyta > Magnoliopsida > Caryophyllales > Amaranthaceae > Beta > Beta vulgaris. The sequence goes on from NC_079202.1 coordinate 12,406,594, forward strand.
TTGCACTGACAACCCCCAATAAAATGCAGTTGTAGAACAAAAACATAGGCATTTGTTAGAGACAGCCAGAGCACTATTTTTTCAAAGTAGGGTGCTAGTGAGATTTTGGGGTGAATGTTTGTTATGTGTTACTCATCTCATTAACAGAATGCCTCTAAGTTCTGTGGGATTTCATTCTCCATATGAGAGATTGAAGGGCATTAAACCTAAACTAACACACCTAAAGGTGTTTGGTTGCCTTTGTTCCATTTCTACATTAAAAACACACAGAACAAAATTTCATTCAATAGACACCTTTTGTGTTTTTCTTGGCTACCCACCTGATCAAAAGGCTTATAAAGTTTTTTGTCTTGATAGTGGCAAGATTATTATTACTAGGGACATCATCTTCCATGAGCATCATTTGCCATTCCATTACACCAAAAATCCTTCCTCTACATTTCCTATATATCTTCCTTCCAATACTCCTTTCAATATGGAAAGTGATTTTAACATCCCTGAACCTTTCCATTTTACTCATGATTCCCCTTCTCTTTCTGCTCCTTCTTCACCTTCTTTATCATCACCAGACACCACTACTTCTCCATTAGTTTCTTATCCTACAAACACATTAGCCAACCTTGAACCTTCACCATCTTTTATACCTAGACAGTCTTCTAGAGCCAAGACTACACCAGTCTACCTAAACAATTATGTTTGCCTTGCTGATAATGTCTCTAATCATTGGTGCAATATTGTCCAATTTCACCATCTCCCTCCTCCCATTCAAGCCTTCATTAACCACACCACTGAAATCTGTGAACCAGTTAACTACTAGGAAGCTTCCTAACATCTAGGGTGGGTTGAAGCCATGCAAAAGGAGTTTACAGCTTTGCAAGATAACCATACATGGGACATGGTTGCTTTACCTAAGCATAAAAAGGCTATAGGCTGCAAATGGGTTTACAAGGTTAAGTTGAAGGCTGATGGTTCAGTTGAAAGATTGAAAGCTAGACTTCTTGCCAAAGGATTCACTCATAAGTATGGTCTCGACTATAAAAAAAACCTTCTCCCTAGTGGTAAAAATGACAACTATAAGGTGCTTACTTTATGTTGCAGCCTGTCATCACTGGCCCCTTCATCAGTTATACATCAACAATGCCTTTTTACATGGCAATCTTCTTGAAGAAGTCTATATGAAACCACCTGAAGGCATACATAATCCAGACAACCTTGTGTGCAAACTCAATAAATCACTTTATGGGCTTAAACAAGCCTCTAGACAGTGGTTTGCAAGGCTTCATGAAGAGCTAATCACACAAGGTTACCACCAATCTTTGAATGATTACTCTTTATTCTTAAAAAAGACTGATTCTTCACTCATAGTTGCAGCCAACTAGACAGTAGAATTACTTGCTGAATGTGGTTTGGATATCTCTAAAAAGGCCAAAACACCTCTTCCTCCGTCCTTGAAACTTTCTTCAGAATCAAGGGCCCTATATTCTGACCCTGAACAATACATAAGCTTAGTTGGGAAACTCAACTTTCTTACCCATACTAGACCTGATATGTCCTATGCAGTTCAAACTTTGAGTCAATATCTGCATCAACCCAGACTCAGTCATTTTGCTGCTTTACATCATGTTCTGAGATATTTGGCTCACACTTTAGGCCAAGGCATCTTATTAAAGGCTACTAAATGCCTAACTCTTCCAGCATACTCAGATTCTGAGTGGGCCTCCTGCCCTGACACAAGGCTGAGTATAAAGCCATGGCAGCAGTTGTAGCTTAAATTGCATGGATTGTCAGATTACTCCAAGAGCTTGATGTTCTTAACTTACAACTTGTCACTCTCAACTGTGATAATCAGAGTGCTTTGCACATTGGAAGAAACCCTGTCTTCTATGAACGTACAAAACACATCGAGCTGGACTGCCACTTCACTAGAGAAAAGGTTCTACAGGGCCTCATTGAGCTCACTTATGTTCATACTTCAGAGCAATTGGCTGATGTGTTTACTAAGCCTCTATGTGCTCTCCAGCACACTAAGTTAATTTCCAAACTTGGCATGTCTCTTGATCAGCCATCCCCAATCTTGAGGGGCAGGGGGGTATTGAAGCTACTCAAGCTTCACAGACTTCAAAGAGAGAAGCAGATTTACAGCAGAAGCACAAGCAATAGCTAACAGAACAACTATCTACTGCCACGTCAGCAAAATAGTTAGTTAGGTTGTTATAAATCTGTTAGCATTTGTTAGGAATGTAGTCCATGTCAGCTTAATTCTGATTGGATCATTTCTTGTGTAAGCTTTGTGATTGGTAGAGCCAACACAATAAGTTGTACTATATAAACAACTTTTGATGCTGTAATAATTCATTCAATGAAATAACAAAGCTTCTGATTCTCTCTCTACAAAATCCTCTCCTCTCTTATTATGAAAGAACTACTGTAAGAACTTCTTTAGCGTGCATAAACAAGAAACTGTGCCACGTAGTATAGGATTTGATCCCAAGACCTCAAGTACATATACTAAAGTCTTAACCACTAGACTAAGTTGTATTTAGTGTTATTATCATAAAGTATTATATTAATAAATGAAATTTTTTCTTACCCGGGGCATAGCCTGGGCCTAATAACTAGTTTGTATTAGTAAAGGACTGCCAATAAATAGGATAATGATCACTCTAGGTATTTAATATAGATGCATATTAACCTCAATTTTGCTTACCTAAAAGAACCATTTCCAGTACCAACTTGTCCACAGATTATAAGATATGCATACAGGTATACAAGAATATTATCAATGCTACAAAATTTCCACTTGAATGTGCATATGAGTTTAGCATGTTGGCTTGTTCACTAAAATTAACTATGAAATATACATGCCAAACTGTAAGATACAATACAGCTTTTGTGATTCTATTCCTACAAGCATGTACCTTGTCTATTATTACTAATAGGGGGTTTGCATATATATCTTATAGCTCTAGATATATGAAAGGATTATATCTACATCTTACTACTAATAATAAGTTTGTCCAAGCTGTTAATAATGTCCCTAAAAGTTTCAAATTCGCATTATGAACCAAGGGAATATATGCATTGTATGGAAAGTAAAGTACACGCAGTTCTCAATCTCAAACATCTGCTTCTTATGGACTATATTTCATTATTCTACATTATCAAACCTATCTAGTGTAATGGACAAAGATGGAAACCCAAAATCTCCCCTGATTACATAATGTTAAAAGTCGATGTCACAATATGTACCATATTTTGCGATTGTCTATTTCTTTCTCCAGTTGATGATCAATATGGTCATGTCTTTCAACTCATGAGCTATGGAATAGAAACACACGCATCAAGTTTCATTTATAATAGAGCATAGTTAACAAGTAATAAACCCACTACTAGTTGCTAAGTGCTAAAGAAAATCAAGACATTAGAAAAGCAAACCTCATCATGCCCACAGTACCCGACACACAATCAGTAGTTACTGACAAGTCCCACCTTTCAACCATGGCAGTTGAAGTGTTGATCATAAAAACTAATCCAGTAATTCCAAATATGGAAAACATTTAACCAAATTATGAATAAATCTTCAACTCTAGATAGTTTAGGGTCTTATCTTGGTACTACACTTATCATCTTGCTACATAAATCTCCAACCCTAAAGTTACCCATAGATTGATTTTTGTATGCGTGTGTAGGCTATTGCATATGGGTTCTTAGATAATACAATTGAAGAGTTTTCCATAATTATTTTCGAACTCGAATTTTTTATGTTGCAAGGTGCAATTGTCATAGACTTTAGAAATCTTTTGAAATAGAGGTAGTTATTTATATGAAATGGTGTTATTAGTTTAATATGCACACACTACATTTTGCTTCAAAATTTAATCTTGCAATAATGAGTCTCATTTTTCAAATTTCAATCATGAGAAAACGGTGTGAACCTAATTTATAGAAAAAAAATTCATGGATAATTTGAACTGATGAACTAGATTTGGAGTCAAGAATAATTTTTTATTGGACTAAAAAATAATGTTTTGATTAGATTTGACTCAATTTCTTGAGTCCAAAAAAAATTAGACTGGATTTGAATTTAGCTATGTCCAATTCAGTCCATCCAGTGTATAACCCTACTCTATTTACCTTCAATCTCAAGCTCTGAACTAGCGTGTATCCCTTCTCACCCTTAATCTCTATTTATGCAATGTTTAGTCTTTGTTTTCCTCTCTTCATTAGCAGTTTGTTTATTTGTATAGTCAGTTTTTTTAATTATGATCTTGCAAATAATAACTTTTCACTACATTTGACAAATCTCCTAATATATAGAACTCCATCAAATGCAATTAACATGACATATGATACACATAAAGCTATTATTTTCTTCTTGTTTAGTCCCTCCGATCCAATATAAGAAGTAAATCAAGAACACTATTTAGCATGTAGACAATGCATGATGGTGTATAATTTTATAACCGATCAAATCATTGACAAAACTCACAAGAGCTCTAATCATGAGGATACCTCACATGCTCACAAAAAGAAATTAGTTAATTAGGGTAAGATTACTATGCCAACATTTTAGTCTATTTTCTTTTAGTTTTTTCAAAAACTCACCCATTTACTTCTCGTCAAAATCAAGAGAATTTGCCGGTAGATTACAAATATCATCATCTTTGTTATCAAACATGTGTAATATCCTCATTACACAAAAACTTTTGCTTCCTTGTTAAGGCTATTTTTTTTTTTTTGATGGATTATTAAGGCTTCTTATTGCAACATAAAAACGAAATTATGGTTCAAAGTTTTCCACTTGTCTTTTCACACCCTCTAGTGAAGTCAATTACAAATTTGTGAAGCCAAAAAAGAGAATGTCCCTTATCCGTTGGAAGTCGTTACCGACTCCATTTTCGTCATGTAGTCAATTCTATTTCTAGTACGTAATTATTAACTAACAGTGTGTTTGGTTCATTTTTTGGTAAAGGAAAGAAAGGGAAGAGAAAGGAAGGGAAGAGAAGAAAAAAAACCTAAATTTTCTGGTATAAATTTTCTCTTTCCTTCCGAATTCCCCCGCTTTTGGGAGGAAAGGATATTGAAATTTTATTAAAAAGTCTTTCCTTCCAATTCCTCCCATTTCTTTTCACTTAATTTTTTTTTTATGAACCAAACATTGGAAAGTAATAAATTTCCTTCCACTTCCTTTCATTTCCTTCCAAATTCCTTCTACCAAACAAACTGTAAGAGTTTAATTTTGGCGCACTTGCAAAAACTAGAAAAGAAAAACTCGTACGCGCCATAATCTCGACGATTCCTGGCATCAACACAATTTTAGCCGTCCAAAACTTTAAAATGTCTTCATCAGTCGCTTATCAATCAAAATCACTATTATCAACATCAAATCTAACTCCATTATCCTCCATATTAAATACACCCTTTAAAATTATGAAGTTAGGATATGAATCTGCTGAACTGGGAACCAATTTGAAGAAAAAGGGCTCGAATTTCAACCCTTTTTTCTGATCACCGTTCATTGCATACCAGGTGTTCGATGAAATTCTTCTTTGAGAAGCAAATTGCCCATTTTGTTGAATATATTCCAAATTGCATTCACCCATTTTTATCTTTTGCTTTTCATATTCAACCCTCTTTTTTTTGGGTTGTTTTAGCTAGTGATTCTGCTTGCTTTGTAGTGTTAATGATGTATAAATATTATATATATATAGATAGATATAGATTAGAGGGGTATAAGTGAAGTTGCCCAGAAGAGTGTAACAGTTTCTAGTCAAATTAGCTCTATTCTGGGTTTGTTTTTTCTTCATCTCTTCTTAAATTATGTTATGGGTTTTGTGCATTATTTTCCCAAGATGATAGGTAGTATTAAGATTTCTGATTAATTGTCTTGTGGGGGATGTAGACATGTAGTGAGTAAGGACTAAGTCCTGTTTACATCACTACGCTTAGTTGCCCTCTCTAACACGAAAAAGAAAAGATTTCTGCTTAAGTAACCTGGGGATGTTTACAAGTTGAGAAATTGTAACGTAGTACGAGTTTCCTGAATCATTCGAAGTGAAAAATGGAAGTTGTAGATTTCATTACTCTACTGTCAAATAGTTAGAGTTCCAATAGCATGAGCTAAACACTTGGAAGTATATCATTTAATTTGTATCAATAACTTAAATAGGTAGTACCTGCATTTAAGTTGTTTACTAATTCTACTAATGAGCTATTTGGTCCATGTTAATATCCCTCATAACTTCGTAATGTTCGGTGTTCGATTCTTCTTACAGGATTACTTGTTGAGCATCTAGCCTGATTCATTAAGCAACCCTGAATTTTTGGCTATTGGATAATCCAGCATGGGTTATATACATGTATGTCTCAGTGCCTGTCTTGTTTACTATCAGAGTCATGCCCATTTGTCTTTGTTAAATCAGATGTCGTTATACTTTGAACAAAGTCTTGACTCATTTTATGTTTTCTCTGTCCTTTCCGATTCGCAGGTTGATGATGAAAACATTCAGCAGACTGATACTCGTACGAACTCCTTTCATTCTTTTTTAATCCCCTACAAGTAATCAGAATTTTTATTCCATGAAATAGAATGCACTTGTTCTGCCAAAATTGTGTAAAACAATTTTATTTGACATGTCAGGATGCATATCTCTTGCTTCTGGGGCTGTAGAACCTTATGATTTTATCACTCTTAGTTTGACATTTTCTTTTTTTTATTATATTCAAAAGGGTTCGGTGTATTTCTCCATATGAAGAAGAGCTTTTGTGATCTAGGTTACTCTTCATGATTTTTTTTACTTATTCTTACGATCCAAGGACCAACTTAGAAAGAGTTCACTAGATGAAGTTGCTTGTAAAACTTGATGGAAGCTCGAACCTGATGGAAACTCTGCAATCATGTTGTAATGAATCAACCTAGGGAGAGGGGTACTTTTGGTTATTACAATAATTAGTTAGATTTTAGTAGTAGCTTGAAGAATAAGCTAGGGAGTTAGGGAGTAAATATCTCTATAAATAGAATGGAATAGGGAGAGAGAAATCATGTTGAATATTGAGTATATTTTGGGTGAATTTTAAGAGTTCAATGGGAGAGAACAAGCCTCTCGAAAGCTTGTAATTATCAACTTGTTTTCTGTTTTTCAAGAAACTATCAATCAAGTCCATTTTACTTCTTAATCTTCTTCTCTAATCTGTCCTAGTGATGTCAGTTCATACAAATGGTATCAGAGCGGTACGGTCCTCGGTGGCCAAGCTACTGTTGAACGTGAAGCTTTGGTGGTGGTGAACAACAAACTGTTTTCACAACAGTTTGAAGCCAAAATGCAGGAGATTACAAAGAAGTTGTGCGAAGACATTAAAGGAATTATCGGCGAGGCGTTAGCTCCACTCAGATGGGAGATAGCCTTGCTCCGAGAAGAGCTCAAGGCGGAGGAAGAAACTGAAATCAGCCACCAGGTTAAGTCAGCAACCACTGATTTTCAACCTTCAGGTGAGGAAGTAATTGAAAATTCTCAATTAACATCATCCTCACCTAAGCTTGAGAGAAGGAAGTGGTCACCGGTGTGTGAGACACCAGATCCGAAGAAGACAGGGTTTGGTAGTCTTGGTGGAAATATTTGCAATGACAAAAATGGAGTATCCGGTGGTAGTGGACGAAGTCATATTGTGGGAGAAGGCCAACTTGATAGAGGGAGGAATTTCGCAAAGGGAGATTTCGGTGGTGGATTCACCGGCGGAGGACAAGGTAGTTTCGCTGGCCAATCTAATGGAGTCCTTGTTGGTGGTAGATTCGGCAATGACCTAAATCTAAAGGGAGGATTATTTAAGAGGGGAGGTGCTGGGGGCTCTGGATCAGGTGGTGGTCCCGGTATTAGTAGCGGTGGGAGTTCTGAAGATGGCAGTAGATCTGGTGGTGGTCTCTGTAGTGTTGATGAGTGGATTGACGATGAAGATGGAAGTGCTGGTGGCGGGGACGATCTAAATCGCGGCCTCAAACTCAGGCGAGAAGACATGCAGGGCAGATCTAGATATTATTCCGGTGAGAATGCCCGTTTTCAGCATACTGGAGGCGCTCGCCGAGGTCTTCCCGAAAATTTTGTCGGAGATAGAACTTGGTGGTACCTCAGGCTAGACTCTATGTTAAAGTCAGGGAACCAGAGAAATCTCGAAACCTCTACAACCTTGGAGAAGAAAGTGGAAATTCTGGATTATGGTGGAAGGGGTAACATTGTAAATCACTATGTAGATGAGTCAGCAGATTACTGTGCAAAGGGAAAAGAGCAACTGGGACCACGTGCATTTAAATGTGAAGGGAAAATCCACAACAATTTTATTAAAGTTGCTGATGCAATGTCAACTGGGCCTTTTCAAACTAAGCCCAATTACTCCAACCAAGTTCAAGAATCTACATATTTTAATTCTCAGCTTAAAAGTAAGGCCAACTCAAGTTCAATTAATTCCACCCAGACATCCAAACATAACACTTTTGATTTTCACAGCCTTACCGTACCCAATGGGTTGAGGCCCAAGACTTTCCTTGCTATAATCCAGCATATTTTCAACACCCATTTTATCAACCATCTTTTTTCCACTCTTCTCCTAGCCAGTCAACCCATACTAACTATCCATAATCTCATCCCAAATTTCTCACCACAGTGTAGCCCAATTTTCTCTAAGCTAGCAGAGGGACAGGCGAAGAGACAAACATATGGATTCAAAGGTGACAACAAGTGGGACATTGACCATCGGGGACAATGCTTAGAATTAAGTGCAAATTACTATCCACCTTGAGGACAAGGTGAATGTTTGGGCGGCCGGTAATGTAATGAATCAACCTAGGAGAGGGGTACTTTTGGTTTTACAATAATTAGTTAGATTTTAATAGTAGCTTGAAGAATGAGTTAGGGAGGAAATATCTCTATAATAGAATAGAATAGGGAGAGAAATCATGTTGAATATTGAGTATATTTGGTGAACTTTTAAGAGTTCAATGGGAGAGAACAAGCCTCTCGAAAGCTTGTAATTATCAACTTGTTTTACTGTTTTTCAAGAAAACTATCAATCAAGTCCATTTTACTTCTTAATCTTCTTCTCTAATCTGTCCTAGTGATGTCAGTTCATCACACATGTTCATAATGAGCTTTTCTATACTAGATCTGATCACTTTATGTACAAGCAGCTTCAATTCAGATGTGTTAATCTGACTTATAAACATGTTGGGTTATGTTGCAGGTTTGGCAACCAGAAAAGGAAGAGAAATCATTCTTCAGGTACTTGTCACAAGCTCAATTGTATGGTATAGAAGGAAGATATGTTCTGCTTTTAAACAATTATTGATGTACTCTCCTGTAATATGCACATTTCTTAAAATAATAACAATATTCCTCAATGATAAATAGTGAACTCTTATGTTTGATAAATTTAAGAGAAGTAACTCATAATTACTGATTGGCTTAGGGTATATTTTGATTCCATATACATTTTTGCAATGGCTTGCTAAAGTTTCACTTGCTTTTCAACAAAAAAATCTTCCTGTAGTAAAATTATATGTGAATGCAGGGAGTGCTTAAAGAACAGATTGCCAATTCCCATGCCCCACTCCCCCATCCTTTCTAAGGCTAACACGCTTTAATTGCTGTTACAATTCCCGTTCGAAACTTAGGGATGTCGATCATCATTACTCCTTTGCCATTTCTACATTAATTTACTTTATGACTAACAGGCTTTCAATTGGGAGTCCCATAAATATGACTGGTGGAGTAACTTAGAGCGAAAGATGCCTGATATTGCCAAATCTGGGTTCACATCTGCATGGTTGCCACCTGCATCTCAATCCTTGTCTCTTGAAGGTAAGAGGAGATAAATCTGCCCCTTATCTAGAAGAAGGTTCCATGTGTACATGATATGATGCCTTGTTTATTTATCTTAAAGGATTTTTCTGTTTGTAGGTTACCTTCCACAGGATCTGTATTCACTTAAATCTGCATATGGTTCTGAGCACCTACTGAAAGCGTTACTTCAAAAAATGAAGCAGCTCAAAGTCAGAGCCATGGCTGACATTGTAATCAATCATCGTGTTGGGACCACTAAGGGTCATGGAGGGATGTACAACCGCTATGATGGAATTCCATTACCATGGGATGAACATGCTGTAACATCTTGTACTGGTGGATTGGTAAGTTATGCTTAAGTCAATCATTGGTATAGCTGTTGATCGCTGTTTCTTCAGTGGTTGTCCTCATTCTTAGGACTGATTCTGCTGCATAGAGATTTGCAATTTATGTCAGCTTGGTTAATAGAGCTTTATCAGTTGAATCTCATCATTCATGGCTATAAGGAAAAAAATAGAGGACTTTCAAATGAGAGAACCAGGTTGCATACAATGTTGGCTGGTCTGTCCGTAAGAATAGAGGAAGCTCCAATAAATATTAATATGGAGTAGGATTTAGAAATTATATGCCAAAGAATCTCTTGCTAAGTGAAGTCATCTTAAAAATACATAAACTGCTAATACTTTTTTTTTTTTTTTACCATAAGAGTTGACCCTAAATAGAATAGAAAGCAAAGGTGCAGTAGTAGATCAAACCTAGCCTGCTGGTGTATTAATTAGAAAGGGTCATGAGCCAAAGCAATTGTTCTCCAAAACAGGCATTATTAACAACATAACTGCCAACCAAGTTCAAATATTTTCTAATTTAAGGGTTTCCGGTTGGTTAACTTCAAGAATGGGTGTCAAACATATTCGTTAGTATTTTAATGCTGCGTCAGAAACATTTGTTGTCATTGAATACTCCGGTATTCTAGGCATAGAGGAACCACGCCAATCCATCCCGAACTTGGTGGTTAAACTCTACTGTGGCGACAATACTGTAGGGGAGATCCTGCGGTTGTGATAGGCTGATAGCCTGATACAAGTAACTCTGGTTTTAACATGCTCAATTTCAGGGCAATCGAAGTACTGGTGACAGTTTTAATGGTGTTCCAAATGTTGATCATACACAATCCTTTGTCCGAAAAGATATCATTGAATGGCTGAGGTGGCTGCGGAACAAGGTTGGCTTCCAAGACATGCGGTTTGATTTTGCAAGAGGGTAGAATATCTTCTTGGAACTATACACATTTGCTAATCTACTTCTAATTTGTGTCCTTGAAATGAGCTTGAATCTTCAATTCTTGGTTAGTTATGCAGCAAAATATGTGAAGGAATACATTGAAGGTGCAAAGCCGGTGTTTTCTATTGGAGAATTTTGGGATTCTTGTAATTACCATAATAGTCGCCTGGCCTACAACCAAGGTACATATATGTTTAATCTCAAGATATATTTTGTGTTAATACTTTGGAAATATTGAAAGAGCTGTAGCATTGTAATTATCCATACTACAGTATGAATGTCTTGTCGTATTTGTTAATTGAAGACCTTTGATGTAATCTGAACCTCTAAAAGAGAAAAACGCCAACGGCACGCTTCTGAATAACAAATAATCCAAGTGGCTTGCTTTGGCTCTACTGAAGTGCATTTTATGTACTATACATTTTTAGGCTTTCTTCTTCTACTTGATCACCGTTGTCTCTGGCAGATAATATCTATATCGATATAGAAATATTGCAGGAATATACCTGTTTGTTTCCCTTCTGAATACTTTATGTGACAGATGTATTGACATTGTTTTGAAATTAAGTGTCCTACTAGTTGATGATTACTATGCATAGCAGATAGTACCTTGAATCGAAAGCAGCCAGGAACTTGGCATGTTAGATGATCTTCCATTGGGGTTAACTCAGACACATGAAGGTGGAAGACTAGGATGCTTGAAGAGCTATTGAGTTCAAAAATCCTATTTGAAGTCTCTTTTTGCTAACTTATACGACATCTAGTGACGAATTATGGGGAAAATAGAATTCTACATGAAGTGTCAGCTCCTTGCAGGGAATATGCTGTTTTAACCAAAGTGGCAAAGTCTTTTTCCTATGCTACAGCAAATTATGCACTGGGCCATGTTCCAGCCTCTATCTTGATCTTCTTTCTGAGTGAGTCGATTTCTGAGGGCAACCTTCTTCCCAATAGTTTAAACTTTAAAGATTGGGATTTCCCGCAAAAATAGAATTCTGAATATCTGGTACATTTGAGTTCTGGAAACCCGTCTAACTAGCATATTCATTGTTAACAAATTCAGTTTAGTTTTGACAAATATCATTATCTACCCACTTGTGCCATTAATTTGTCAACTCGATCTTCTTGTATTAGTTAATTTGATGTGTGTTGTCTTGACACTTGAGGGATGTTTTTTCAGCATCTCCAATTTCTTATTCATCAGATAGTCATAGACAACGGATCATCAATTGGATCGATGCTACAGGACAACTTGCCACTGCATTTGACTTCACGACAAAAGGAATTTTGCAGGTATTTGCACAATTATTGGTATATATACTCAATGCTGAACAAATAAGCATGTCTGCTTATGGTAGATTTTACATCAAAATCTAGTTTTATATTGTAACTTTCACAGTTAGCTGACAAAACCATGACCTGGGCTCAACAGTATATGGATGATTTTATCTCTTATTGTTGCTTTGTTATTATCTTTTGGTAACGATTTGCTATGTATACTTTCTTGATGCTCTTGAGCTTTTCACAGAATAAAAATAATTATGAAAAGATTAAGCTGATTCTTTCTTACCTTCATTTTCAGGAAGCTGTCAAGGGAGAATACTGGCGTCTTCGAGATGCCCAGGGAAAGCCACCTGGTGTGATGGGGTGGTGGCCTTCAAGGGCTGTTACATTCCTGGAAAATCATGACACGGGCTCAACGCAGGTACTCTTCCACAGTATATTGATGCAACAATTGGTCAAATGTTTATGCATGAATAGTAATTCCAACTTCTTGCGTATGTGTCTTATTAGAATTTCTTGCATGAAGGAAAACCATAAAAGCATATACTTCATGAAGGACACCCCAAGGAAAAGAAGATTCATAAATCTGTTCAAGCAGTTTCTGCTTCATTTTCCTGTCCATTTATGATGTATGTTTTTCCAACTGGAACCTATGTGGCTCATACACAAATTGAGTGTCTACTCGGATACGAGTGTCCATTGTCCGACTCGGCTATTTTGTAGGAAAAAGACTTGTTTTTAGTTTAAAATGAAGTATCCAAGTGAAGTGTCGTGTCCGTCACGACACGACACCCGGTTTTTGAGGTAAATGAAGGTGTCGGAGTAACATAGACTTGAACATGGAGGTATCGTAACCAGGGAATTAAAACTCTCCCGTTCCGTTACAGAACGGTCGTTCTGTAACGGATTTTGGATTTGCCGTTCCGCGAAATCCCGTTACGGAACGCCATAATAAAATTCACGTACTTCTCGCCGCGTTGTCCGTTCCGTAACGCAAACTCGCCGCGTTAGAACGATTTTATCCCCATTACATCCGTTCTTTTCAAACATTGGCCAAATTTTGTTTATGATTTAATTATATAGTTGAGGAAACATGATATTCTATTAGATTTGATTATACTATGTTCTAGTAATGCTTCATAAACTAAAAAAATGCAAATAAGGTTAAAACATATTAATGTGAATTTTTTTAAAAAATTCACGCCGCGTCGGCCGCGAAACGTTCTATTTCGCCGTTACAAGCCGATCCCGCGACAACGCGACCGTTCCCGCGAACGCGACGACGAGCGCGTTTTTTTTCCTTGATCGTAACACAATACTTCTTGAGCAATGAAAACAATAGTATCTGTATGTAATAGAACCCTCAATCTGTTACACTATATCTAAATAAGGATAATCAAATTGCATACAAGCAAACTTTGCAAATTTGTCATATGGGAAAATTTGGGCAGTTGGGAACTTTAATTGGGGGTGGGGGGGTGGGGGGTGGGGGGTGGGGAGAGAAGATTAAAGCAAAAAAAAAGGAAGCCTTGGTAAAGCGATTGAGTTGATGACTCCTGTTCTCTATTAACATGAAAAGTTTATATGGCTAGACTGTTTCCCTCAAGTAGCTAGGACTGTGGTAATTTGTACTCTGTATCAAAAGAGGAAAAAAAAAGGTAATTTGTGCACTACTTCCTGCACTTCATCCTTTTTTAGGTCAGAGTCCTTGTAAGTAAGAGAATGGCTAAATAGCTAATTGTTAGATGTCTACATTTTTGATACGAGTCTATGAGCTATTTTCTCCATTACACACTTAGATATCTAACAATTCGATATTCTGCCTTTCCCATAAGTAAACACATTGTAAGCAATGAAGTTTTATCTTTGTATAGGCTGGAATTAGTTGATACTGCGTGTTAAAATATGTCTTGAATTATATCGCGCTAAGATTAACCAAGCACAGGGGTTCTTTCTGTTGTGAACCACAAACATTAATTGTAGAATTACTATTATTACATTTCTTATATTAGAATTTACTGTAGTTTTGTGAGAATAACATTAAGAATGATTTCTATCCACTACTTATTTAGAAAATAGAACCTATAAATGTAGAATTGTTTTTCATTATAACTTGTAAGGTAGAAGCAGAAGAAAAGAAAGAAAGAGAAAGATTAGGGAGTTAAAAGGAGTTTTATTTTCTAAAGTTATATATATTCAATAAGAAGTTTGTTTTTACATTACGGGTTGTAACCCATATATCTCGCTCCTTTGTATACTCCTATTATTATTATTATTATTATTATTATTTGAGTTAGCAATTCGTAAATTGTGTAACTCCCACATTTGGTATCAGAGCCACGTTATCGTTTCAATATCAATACCTCAGAATGTCTACCAACTTTGTTCAACCACAAGTACCTCAATTGTCCAAAGACCAATATGAAGATTGGTGTATCAAAATGAAAGCTTTGTTTGGCTCCCAAGATTTATGGGATGTTGTGAGTGATGGTTTCGAAAAACCATCTGATGAAACAAAGACTTCTTTAACCAAAGAACAAAAAGAAGATTTGAAGGAAAATCAGAAAAAAGACCAAAAGGCATTATTTTTGATCTATGCTGGTTTAGATCGTGAAACATTTGTAAAGATTTAAAATGCAACCACAAGCAAAGAAGCTTGGGACACACTTGCGACAATATTTAAAGGTGTCGAGAGGGTTAGGAAAATCCGTTTACAAGCCCTACGAGGTGAATTTGAAGAAATAAAAATGACAGAGACTCTGATTATTTTTCCTCGGCTTCTCACGAATGTGACACAACAATAACAAAATGGTGAAAAGATATAAGATAAGAAAGTTGTTGAAAAAGCTCTACGATCGTGTAATAAAAAATTCAATCATGTATTACCAGCAATTGAAGAATCAAAGGATATTGATACAATATCAATAGAAGAACTCATGGGATCACTTCAAGTGCACGAACAACGAATTCAGAAGACTGATGGACTAGCTGTAATAGATCAAGCACTTGAATCAAGATTCCAATCAAATGAACAGATAAACGACGAGGATTTCCGAGGCAGGAGGTAGAGGTCGTGTACTACCAACCTCGCAATCAAAATAATGAGAGAAGTTTTGGCGTGGAAGAGGGTCAAATAGAGGAGGAAATTTCAATGAACGTGGTAAGACAAAAGACATTCAATGCTATAATTGTAAAAAATATGGATATTATGCATCTGAATGTTGGAGCAAGCAAAAGGATCAGGAAAATCATTTAAATTTCGCTGAATCATCCAAAAATAATGAGGAAAGTCCTGCATTGTTACCAGCACATGAAGAGGCTAGTAATCAACAAGACATGTGGTTTTTCGATTCTGGTGCGAGTAACCACATGTGTGGTAGAAGAGAATATTTTATCGACCTTGATAGAAGTACAAGGAATGTAAGTTTGGGAGATTCATCCAAGCTACAAGTTAAAGGTAAAGGAAAAATAGAATATTTCATAAGAATGGAAATGAAGAATACATTTCCAATGTTTATTATGTGCCTAATATGAAAAGAATATCCTAGTATTGGCAACTGCTTGAAAAAGGATATATTGTTCAATGGAGGTAATATTTTCTACTCAAAGATAAAAGTGGAAGACTTATTGCTCAATCAAAAATGGCGAAGAATCGCATGTTTCCGCTGCAACTTAACACTGAAGTACAAAAGTGTTATTATTGTGCTTAACAAGGTAAGATCATGGAAATGGCATAAACGTTTTGGGCATTTCATTTCAATGGCCTAAAACTTTTGCAATCAAAAAATGGTGCATGGTTGCCTAAAATTGAAGATCCTAAACAAGTTTGTGAGATATGCACGGCAACAAACAAGCTAGACTACCATTTCAGAATGGATTATCATGGAGAGCGAAAGCACCATTGCAATTGGTACACACATACATATGTGGACCATTGGAACCGATACTTTAGGAGGTAATCGTTATTTTATTACCTTCATAGATGATTATAGCAGGAAATTGTGGGTGTATATGTTAAAGGAGAAATCAGCTGCATTTGATACATTTATGCAATTTAAAGCTCGGGTGGAGCTTGAAAGTGGGTATAAGTTGAAAACCCTAAGATCAGATCGAGGGGGTGAATATAAATCAAATTTATTCAAAAATTATTGCAAAGCGACTGGAATACGACAACAATTCACAGCCTCCTATACACCACAACAAAATGGAATTGCCGAGAGAAAGAATCGAACAATTCTAGACATGACACGAAGCATCTTGAAAGAAAGAGGATTGCCGAAGCAATTATGGGCAGAAGTTGTTGCTTGGACAACTTATATTCTAAATCGTTGTCCAACGAAAAGTGTGAAAAATATGACTCCACAAGAAGCATGGAGTGGTGAAAAGCCAAATGTTGAACATTTGAGAGTATTTGGGTGCATTGCCTATGCTCAAATACCAGAAGCAAACAGAAAGAAGTTAGATGATCGTGGTGAAAAATGTATCTTTATTGGATACAGTTCACAATCCAAGGCTTATAAATTATATAATCCAATCACTGAAAAAGTTGATTGAGAGTAGAGATGTAATATTCAGCGAAGGAGAATCTTGGAAATGGGATGACCAAGAAAAAGAGAAAAAGAAAATTGTGTTTGAAGAGTATGATGATGTTACGGAGAAGATTTCTGAACAAACTCCACCGAACACTCCACGAAATAATAATGATTCATCATCACCATCAACCGAAGGATCGGATTCATCATCGAAAACACCTGTGAAGATGAGAAGCTTAACGGACATCTATGAGAACACAACTGAAGTTGAAGAAGTAGATTTATTTTGTCTATATGCAGATCATGAACCGATCAATTTTGAAGAAGATGTTAAAGAAAAAGAATGGAGAACGAGGAGATCCAATCAATAGAGAAGAATGATACGTGGGAGCTCGCTACATTACCAAAGGGTGAGAAGGCTCTTGGTGTAAAATGGGTTTATAAAATCAAAAGAGGTGCTGAAGGAAGCATTGACAGATACAAGGCAAGACTTGTAGCAAAAGGTTACAAGCAAAAATATGCAGTTGATTATGATGATGTATTTGCTCCCGTAGCTCGTTTAGATACCGTGAGATTGTTGATTTCACTTGCAGCACATCATAAATGGAAGATATACCAGCTTGATGTTAAATCTGCATTCCTAAATGGCATTCTCGAAGAAGAAGTCTACGTAGAACAACCATAAGGTTTTATTATCAAGGGACAAGAACATAAAGTGCTCCGTTTGAAAAAGGCACTTTATGGTTTGAAACAAGCTCCTCGTGCTTGGAATGCACGCATTGATGGATATTTGATACAAAACGGTTTTACCAAATGCCCGTATGAACATGCAGTTTACATGCAGATAAATTGTGATGATATTCTTATAGTAAGCCTATATGTTGATGATCTACTATTCACTGGTAACAATGAAAGAATGTTTGAAGATTTCAAAAGAGCTATGTTCAAAGAATTTGAAATGACTGATTGTGGGCTGATGAATTACTTTCTTGGGATAGAAGTCCAACAAAGTGAAGATGGAATTTTTATTTCACAAAAGAAATATGCAAAAGAGATTCTTGAAAAGTTCAAAATGGCCTCATGCAAACCTATGAGCACTCCTATCGCAACAGGGTTAAAGATGACAAAAGATGGAGAAGGAAAAATGATCAATCCAACTTTATACAAGAGTCGAGTTGGAAGCCTAAGATACCTAACTATCACAAGGCCAGATATTGTATACGGAGTTGGGCTTGTGAGTAGATATATGGAAACACCGAAGAGTCACATTGGTGCACGGTAAAGAGAATAGTAAGGTATATTAAAGGTACCTTAGATTACGGGATGTTTTATTCTCATGGAAATGAAACAAAATTATATGGTTATTCAGATAGTGACTGGGCCGGTGATCAAGATGAAAGAAAAAGTACAAGCGGATATGCATTCTATCTAAGTTCAACTGCTTTTACATGGAGTTCGAAAAAACAACCAGTTGTCGCATTGTCAAGCTGTGAAGCAGAATACATAGCAGCTTCATCTGCAGTCTGTGAAATGGTTAAGAAATCTATTGCAAGAACTTGGTCATGTTCAAGAAGAATCTACGACAATATATATAGACAATGTGTCCGCGATAAAACTTGCTAAAAATCCAGTTCAACATGGGAAAAGTAAACATATTGATACTCGATATCATTTCTTACGAGATCAACTCAAGCAAGGAACAATTGAGCTCAAGTATTGTAATACTACTGAGCAAGTTGTGGATATTTTTACAAAGCCCCTATCTCTAGACACATTCAAAAGGTTGAGAGAAATGCTCGGTATGAAAATTAAAGTTTGAGGGGGTGTGTTGTGAATCACAAACATTAATTTTAGAATTACTATTATTACATTTCTTATATTAGAATTTACTGTAGTTTTGTGAGAATAACATTAAGAATGATTTCTATCCACTACTTATTTAGAAAATAGAACCTATAAATGTAGAATTGTTTTTCATTGTAACTTGTAAGGCAGAAGCAGAAGAAAAGAAAGAGAGAAAGATTAGGGAGTCAAAAGGAGTTTTATTTTCTAAAGTTATATATATTCAATAAGAAGTTTGTTTTTACATTACGGGTTGTAACCCATATATCTCGCTCCTTTGTATACTCCTATTATTATTATTATTATTTGAGTTAGCAATTCGTAAATTGTGTAACTCCCACACTTTTCCCCCGAATCTTTTTCGGTATATGTAGTTTAGTATACAGTTTCTGTTTTGGGTTCAGGTTAGGCCCATTCTGTTTAGGTTAATTTGTAGGTACTATATAAACCGATAATTAACTTCTATTATTCTGTAATTTGTATTCTCTCTCCTAACCCTAATAAAATACGTTCTCCCTGTTGTTTTGGACATGGCTATAACACATTGTTAGTGAAACACATTAAATTCTTGTGTCAAGTGTTCTTTAATTCTTTGTTGCTATGTTGCGTTCGTTACAACAGTCTGAACTTATAAGCAAGCAGAATGTGGAGTCTAGTCATTATATTTTTTTTTTTCTAAAGTTTGCGATTTTAGAGTGAATGAAATACTAAAGATTAACCCATTTGTACTCTGGGATGGTTGATCATTCTTTCTTTGAAAATTATATTCTGCTCTTAGAAAAATTTAATTTATGGGATAAATATCTTTCTGCAGGAACATTGGCCCTTCCCGGCAAAGCACATTATGGAGGTATAAAACTTTCTTATACTATTTTTAGTCCAACAAATTCTGCTAATCCTATTCTGGTTGACATGGAATCTGATCTGGATTTGTAACTTATATTTTCGGGCTTTCCTCTGACCAATTAACTATGTACTAAAAAATAACATAGTATGTGAATTAAGCAAATGCAGATGGGGTTTTGAGATTCGCATCTTTGCGTAAACTATTGTTGAATTACAGAATTCCTGGATATTTTTGTTCACACATTGTAAAAATTTTGCAGGGCTATGCATATAATCTCACACACCCAGGTATACCAACCATATTCTACGATCATTTCTATGACTGGGGTACCTCCATCCATGATCAGATTGTGAAGCTGGTATGATGCTAGTTATTCAGCCATTTTAAGTTACACATATTTGAAGAAAATATAACTACTAATTCATGTGTAATTGTCTGAATCTACTTTTATAGATCGACATCCGAAAGCGGCAGGATATTCATAGTCGGTCGTCTGTTAGGATACTTGAAGCTCAACCAAGTCTCTACTCTGCAATGATAGGAGAGAAGGTAAGTATGAAGATTGGAGATGGTTCATGGTGCCCACTTGGCAAGGAATGGAAACTTGCAGCTTCTGGCCATAGATATGCTGTGTGGTATAAAGAGAACTAAAAAGTAACATGAATAAGATGGAGTTTCTTTGACCATCTTTTCTATATTATTACCACCTTCAAAATTGCTTCAGAATAATCTCAATTATTAAGGTTTTATTTTCATATTAAATTAACCGTAGAACTAATTGAAAAAGCTTGTAAAAAAATCGGATTCATCGTTTCCCCGTCTATGTATTGTATGGGTGCACTTAGCTAATAAACTCTAGTTAGTAGTCGTCCTTTATAAACTTGTAAAATAAGGTTGATGGTACATTAATTGATAGCTGCCTCTTCCATGCATCAAACCTCATTGGGGGGGAGGGGGGGGGGGGGTTTGAAGGGAGGAGGATAGATTGTATTGTTGTACAGGGATCATGTGAGAAGGGATTAACGACATTTTACCTTATGAAATTTTCTACTTTCAATTATAAATTGAGTATATATTGTTCTTGTTGACCCTGTTATATACAAAGTGGCGACAATTTGCAAGTTCCAATAAAAAAGGGGAGATAAGGAGCCTGAGTTATCTTGAACGGCTAATATGCATGTTGGGCTTACATCTTCAACTGCTTGAGGGAATAAAGGGGAATTAGTTACAAAGAGGCGTGAGTTGGACAACTTCTAAGGGAGACTTGTCAACGGCTAAAAGGGTTATTTCTAGGGTATATATATGTATTTCGTAACCTAATTTATATTTTCCTTATAGCTGTTATTACTCTGAATACTCCTAACCTACAATATTCTCTCTCTCCCTCATATTCTTTCATAAAACCCTTATTAATATTATATAAAACTACTGTAACAATCATTGTACTCAAGTTCTTGTATTGACGATGATATCTTTATATTGGATTGATGATCAAGAGTATAATCTGCGATTTTTCCCATTACTTGGGTTTTCCGCGTCAACAATCGTTTGGTGGCTCAACAACATCTTTTGCGTACTTGGTACAAAATCGGTATAAATAATTTGGCGCCGAGCATGGGGCCTTTAACAAGATAATTATACATCTGTTAACGCTCTCTTTTTGTGTACTAGCTCGTTTGTGTCTTTTCCTTTTTTCGTGTTTGCAATGGCAGGAGAATGGGTAACTACTCAAGAGGTCATCGATGACCTTAACCACGTCAATGCTGATATGGCCCGTTGAAGGACGGCTACATTGCGTCGTGCATGGCGAATCAAAGCCTGAAATTCGCTCAACAATCCAAGGGAGGCAGACGTCGTAATGTCGGAGGCGTCCTAGGATGCTCGATGGAGTAGCATTCAAGACTCCATTGAACCACAACATTACCACGAAAGACGGAGATTCAGACAGAGATGATGACAGCGACGATGACGATGCCGACGCCAATCTCCAAGGAGGCCAAGTCCATCCGCGATCGTGCTTCATTTCCGATGACCCAACCAACAACGCCTTCAGCAACTAGCAGACATGATCAGAAGAATTCTCGTCGTCCCTCTCCCTATGGAGAAAGTGACGTGCCGAAGCGATTCGTTGTCCCAACCATGAAGTTGTACGATGGCATTACTGATCCAAATGACCGCGTCGATCAATAAAAAGGCTTCCTCGAAGCATGCATGTAGCATGCATATGCAAAGGCTTCAAATCGACGTTGACTAGACCAGCTTTGCAGTGGTTTATCGACCTTACCAACATCAACATCTCTTCCTTTGCTCAATTATTTTATACTTTAAACTTACAATTTGCTAGTAGTCGTAAAATGGAAAAACAGACTAGTGATTTGCATAGAATTGTGCAGAAATCTGATGAATTCTTAAAAGAATTTGTCAACAGGGTTTAATAAGGAAAAGGTGTCGATTCCAAACTGCGACATCAAGACGGCGATTGAAGCTTTTCGACGAGGATTGGATAAAGAGCCAAATCTATACAAAGAACTCACCAAATATCCTTGCCCAACGGTTGAGGATTCCCATGCCAAATCCTTGGCCCAGATCTGACTGGAAGAAGACATGCAGTCAAGGAAAGCATTTTCCAAAGCCGATAACAGGAAGTCCGCGACGACCAAACAAAGTTTATGGCGTCCCTTATGATCATCCCAACATGTCAACAAAGTCCGTCATTTTGAGGCCGTCAGCGATTGGAAAAGCGACCCCGCTTTGCCATGCAAGTTCATTGAATATGGTCTCTGTGCCAATGCGTCAGATATTGTTAACACTTTACATTATTTACGTAACACTATCAAATGACCTTTCAGGAACGAGAAAGTAGCACCCCGTCGAGAAAAATCCAAGTGGTGTGAGTTCCATGGATGGACATGACACCGATGAATGTGTTGCACTAAGACGCGAAGTGGCACACCTCCTCAAACAAGGTCACTTCAAAGACTTGCTAACGAAAAGAGGAAAATAAATTGTCTCTAGAAATGATGGACGGCGACAACCTCCTGCGTCGCCGACTCATGTGAAGGTAATTAATATCATTAGTGGCGGATCAAGATGCTCTACCCAAAGAGCTCTGTCACCCCCGGACGCCGAACTTGAAGCAATGCCAATAACGTTTGACGACGACGATCTCGGTGATGACAAAGACATCCACCATGACGGTCTGGTAATATCTCTAACTGTTAGTAATTGTTTACTAAAACCTGTGCTAGTTGATAATGGCAGTTCAGCCAACGTCCTCATGAAAGACGCTTTGGAAGACATGGGCCTTGACGAACGCGATATTGTTCGAAAATCAACGGCCCTCGTCAGATTCATCTGCGAAGCCAAGCACACCATGGGAGAAGTGACGCTACCCACCTATGCCAAAGGAGTAAACATTCATACCAAGTTCTATGTCGAACCTAGGTGCTAAGTTCACCAAGGTCGAAAATGAAAGCCGTCAACTCAAGTGCCACGCCGATGTATGGGAGAGTGAAGAGTGTTCCTATATGCTTGGGGGGTGGAAAGGATAAGTCGACTACTTGATCGTCGCCATTGATGATGAAGACGTAGTGCTAGGCATGGAGTTCCTTAGCACCGTCATGCCGTTTCGGGTAGGTGACGATATGATATCGATCACCCACAATGGATGTGAGTATGAGATTAGTCTCGTACAAGGCAAGGAAGTGGGCGTGAGAATCTCTTCCTTGAAGTCAACATGTGTGCTAAGGCATGAGCGTCTAGGATCGGTCCAAGGATGGATCGAATCCTCGATGCCGAGGGTTTGGCATCGATATAAGCTCTGTTTGATGAGAAACAAGGCGAAGCATGGAAGCCAAATGCAACAGACGTCAAGTGTTGGGAGTGTTGCTAGCTAAGGGGAAAGGCAACAACCACGAGACACGAGAAGCTGAGACATGCCCGAGGGTCGATCTTGATGAGGTCGTCAAGAATTTTGGTGAGAGAGAATGTCACGGATGGCATCTGTTACCCCAAAAGCAGCGTGGGCTAGGCGCTCTGTGTCACCAACGATGGGTAAAATGCCATAAGGCATCTGGTGGGCCAAACGAGCTCCAAATAGGATCAAATTTGGGGGTCTGCCATATTTTAGGCCAATGAAGATAATGGTCGAGCCACATTTTCAATTTGAGTCCCAGAAATAGGAGATGGTGTAGGACCATTCTTGGTGGTGCGCCGGAAGGTTCTAGAAGGGCCTATGATGCTCTTGGAGGAAAGCTGCTAGGCTAAGACTTCTAGAATGTATCTAGATTATTCCTTTCGATACATAAACCTTGTAGAGTTTGTAGAAGGTTCTAGGACAACAATTGTGTAGAACCTTCCAATTAAGGAGGTGCAAAATATTCTAGAACTAGGGGAAGGAACGAAGGATTGTACATATCGTCCAACACTTGTATTCTCTCTCAAGCAACCTAAGAGTATTTCTTAGAAATCTTTTCTCGAGCCATGATTTCCATACTTAGCCAATTTTGTAGCACACTTAGCTTAGCCAAGATAGCCAAGCAAAGCAATCGGGTGGCTTGACTTGCCTTCCGACGGGATTGTGAAGCAAGTAGGCCACGTATAGCGACTAGGGAAGGGTGGGTACATGCCCGGACGCTCCATGTGTGTCATCCCTTTTTGTTTTCCTTGTTTCTTGCAAAATACGTGTGATCGTTTCAACCAGAGAGGTGAATGCTCCACATTGAAAGCCTCTATATCCTACGTTGTTAAGTCACGACATCTAACAAAACAACTCAAATCAACAAAACATAAATCTAATCATACACATGCTCTAAATTTCCAACAAAATACAATGGTGATGACAATGAAATCCAAGAGATCAGATCAACCAAGGGACCAAAAGAAGGGACGCATTGTCGAGGATTAGAAGCTACACTGACATTGTATTGTTCGTTGTATATAGTCTTCAGTGAGTATGTTTGATGTTTTGTTATTGACTCTTATGTTTGGTATAGTAATATGATAAATGCCTAAGTAGTTGCTTCATTTGAGTTAGTCTTGGCGTGGACTTTTTTTCATAATGATCAACTTGCCAAGAGTGAGAACCGATCCCAAGACCTCCTGGAACCGGGAGGAAAACTCTAACTACTAGGCTATCCCTCACTCTCATCCACTCCTCCATAATATGCTTTGTTATACAATTCTATCTTCTGTTATACTATACTTTGGGAAGCTAAATACTTCCAAGAAAGAGCAATTTTGGTGCCAACAAATGAGATAGTGGAGATAGTCAATGATCGTGTTCTATCTACCATTCCTGGAGAAGAGAAAGTGATTTGAGTTCGGATGCTATAAGCAAAGAAGAAGGCAAATTGTGAGTACATGAAATATACTCCACTGAATTCCTCAAGATGCTCGGTGCTCCCAAATCATAGCATACGATTAAAGGTTGGTGCGCCACTTATGCTTCTAAGTAATATTGATATCTGGATTTTGTAATGGCACGAGGTTAGTTGTTAATCATTTAGGCAATCGTGTTATTGAAGCTACCATTATTTCCGAAAGCAATGTAATATCAGAAAAGTATTTATCCCAAGAATGACACTAACAATGTTTGACTCCACCAAATTTCCTATCAAATCTCAGAGACGACAATTTCCTTAATGCTTTATCTTGCTATGATTATAAATAGAAGTCAAAGACAATCTCTGTCTCATGTAGGCATGTATCTCCTGAGACCTATTTTCGGCCATGAACAATTTTATGTTGCCGTTTCCAGAGTTACGAGCACAAAGGGTCTCAATATCCTTCCGTTTGATAAAGAACACGGTGTGCGTACAAGTACAACAAATGTTTGCAAGGAAGTGTTTGCAAACATATTAATTTATTTAGACATTTATTTTTTGTAATTTTGTCACTTTATTATGTGATTTCCTTTATATATGTAATAAAACAATAAATACTCCCGTGCATGATGCATGAGTCTTAAACTTAGCAATAGAGATAATAAAGATAATAGAGATAAGATCATGTCATGTGACATTTCATGAATCAATTTATTCTTTCAATTAAGTCAATTTAAATTTGGGGATTATAATTTTTTTAGGCTAACGGGACCCCTCTGCTGACTCATCTCGTGCACAACGTGTTATTATTCTTGCTGGCCTTCGAGTCCAATGCTCTGTCAACCCAAACCTTCTTCCATTTGGTGCAACTTCTATCTCGAAACAAACTGGCGACCCTCATTTTCCTCTCCTTGGGTGTTCTACCCAAACCTCGCAACCACATACGCCCCTTAGCTTTCTTGTGGCATACCTCCAACCCAGACTACTCACCCGCCTCATAGGTTTCCTAACACGATCAAGACAATTTTTTTAAAAAATTGTTCCACATATTTGGACAATCACCCATGCCACTCAATCTTATTGATTGCTCAATTATTCTTTTCCTTATTTATTTTTTAAAAAATAAGAAATTTGTTTAAATATAATGAGGTGAACTGATAAAAGTGAATGACACATAACATTATAAAGAAAAGTAGGCTAGAAGAGTTGAACATAGTTAGGACTCATTTATTTATAACTCCCATAAATATTCACCATGTAGTTTTCCAACTTTTCACCATCGATCACTTTTTTTTTTTTTGGGGGGGGGGGGGGACTTTTCAACATCACTTTGTAACTGCTGCCTTTAGTAATACTCCATTAGCATTAGCATTTGTTTTCCCTTTTTCCCAGCTATAGATATAGAAAAACGAATAAAAATTCTAAGGAAATAAAAATTCTCTCGATTCTCTCTAGAAAATTCTCTCTCTAGAAACACGAGAGCATATCTCACTAACAAGTGAGTTCTCCAGCTTCCAGCTGTCAAGGGACCCAGCACAAAGGGATAACTTCACCTTTTTCGTGCCGCCTAATTTCCAGTTCTTCTCCAGGCTTGTGACACCTGTTACCGTGCATGAACACCGCATGGATGCCGGCATTTCGCAGTAACCCAGTTGTTGTTAACAATATTAGTAATAAAGTTTACTTGGATCACTCAATTCACAGTCCTTTAAATTTTTACTATAGTTAAATTCTCTCCCAAACCTATATATACTTGAAAATGAGTTCTTCAGCTACTCAAACGAATAATACTGAAGACCTTCCTATTCGTTCCGTTCATAAACGAATGGGGGTTTTCATTCCCACACCTTCCTCTCAACCTCCACGCTTACCAAATATTGAGTGGACCCACTCAGTTGTCGGTCGGTTTTTCGATTTTGCGCCACCGAACGTTAGCTTTATTACTAATATTGTTAACAACCACTGGGTTACTAGAGGTTCTATTAGGGTTCTTCGTACGGGTGACTACTTTATTTTTGAATGCCAAGATCCGCGCGATCGTGATGCTCTCCTTGACCGCCACACTTGTGTCATCGACGGTAAGCCCATCACCTTTCGGTCTAGCTTTGCAAATCAGGTTCCCTCTAGTATAAATTTTAGTTTAGCTACCATTTGGGTTCGCATTCATAACTTGCCATGGCGTTTTTCGGAGAATGATTGGACTGCTCGAATCTTGTCACACGTGGGCTTGGTTGAGTTTGTGGAAGATATTGGGCCTGGGTTACCAAATGAAGCTTTTCTTCGCGCCAAGTTAGTTGTGGATTTATCGCGACCTCTTATTCCGGGTTGTTTTTTGCCTTTAGATGATGGCCAAGTTGTTTGGGTGTATTTTAGGTATGAAGGGGTGTTTAAGTTTTGCAAGCAGTGTGGGTGTGTAGGGCGCCGTACTGCTCGCTGTCCCATGTCTGCATATGACGCTCATCACTTAATCCATCGTCGGTTTTCAGAATTTGAGCATGATGGACTTACTTTGATGTTCGGGCATATGGAAACGTCACTTTATACAAATATTATCCGGGGTTTGCCGGATCGTTTTATCTACCGAAATGCTATGGTCAATTTAACTCGCTTTGTACCAGCCCATGATCCATATAATTTCGATGATAGGAATGTTGAGGTTTATATGGTGGATTCTAGTTCTGACGAAGAGCCTGGTAACGTAGCTGCATCTCAAGGAAGGGATGAACCACCTAACCTTCCCTCTCAACCTAACAATCCTTCACCTCATGAATCCGATACTCACACCAATCCGCCCATGACTTATTCAAGAGGGTCGGTGGATAGTGTTAACCAACATACAGTTCCTCGAGAAGTGTATGTATCTCCAGGTCGGCATTTTGGATTGGATGAAATCACGTATGGGGAAGTTAGCTTTATTGCGCCACAAGCGGTGGATGGTAATCCACCTCCGCCGGTCCAAACCACTGTTGGTGGGCAGGGTGCTGGGTCTCGGCCTCCTTTTCGTCACCTCGGAATTACAACACGACCTCTAAGCACATTTCGTGTTAGGCTTGGGATGGAGACACATGGTTTTGCGCATGCACCTAGCGAGGAGGGTGGGGGTGGTACCTCTCCTCTTATCACTGATCCTACTGTCATTAGGAGTCCTCATATTCATAATGGGACTCTCGAAGCACTAGTCCAACAAGGCTGGAGTCCAAGTCGGGCGCCGGAGGCTCACGAACCGGGTCCAAGAACATGGCTACGTCGTCAACCACCGCATCTACTGGGCAAGTCTTCTGCATCTAACAATTTTTTTGCAGGTTTGAAGCGAAGTTCTGAGCCTTTAAAGCGCAGCTATTCCATCGATGCTTTCGAGGGACATGTGCGTGAGTCTAGCAATGCACATAAATGTGGGAAAAGGCCACGCTTTGAGCAATGGGAAGCCAAAGGTGGCTTTAATATTGCATCTTCTTCTGCGTTTGATGGGTTTAAGGCTAAGACCCTAACTGATCTTTCTATGGCTCGAACTATGGGTGTTGAACCTGGAGAAGAAATTATGTCTCATGTTTCCAGGAAACGACGTGCAACAACTTCGCCTCCTATTCCAGCAGGGAAATGGATTTTCAAACGTAATCGTGGCAATAATGAGGCTCCCAACGAATCTACCAATGCGGCCGATAACATGGATATGCATTTCACTTTGATGGTGAAAGTGTCTGACGAGGCTACTAGGGTGGTGACTGACCCAGATCAGTCACCGTATTTTCCATGAATATCATCTCGCTAAATTGTCGGGGCTTGAACGCCAGAGATGCTCCGATAATCCCGTATATACTCTGGTTAACAACTACAGTGCGTCCGATGTTTTTGTTCCTGCAGGAAACGAAGTCTACTGTTAACCATGTACAGGGTTTACTACGTAGTACTAGGCCAACTAGTGTAGTTGGTGTGGACGTTGTAGATTCTAGTGGAGGAGTGGCTGTTTTTTGCTGGGGCCCTTTTGACGTGTCTGTACTTAGTTCCATGTGTAACTATGTTTTCTGTAAAATCTCAGCTAATAATGGAATGATTTGGTACGTCTTGTTATTGTATGGTGAACCGAGTCAGCAGTTACGGCCTATACTGTGGGGCCACCTCCTTGACTTGTTATCCCCTTATCCAGATTTCCTCATTATTGGTGACATCAACCAGCTTGATCATTATGCAAACAAATTAGGAGGGGGTCCTATTATTCGGGGGTGGGAGGAGTTTACTAATTGGAAACACGACCTCCATTTACAGGATGTACCTTTTGTTGGGCCTAGGTTTACTTGGACTAATAACAGGGATGATTCATAATTAATTATGGAACGTCTTGACCGTGCTTATGCATCACCAGAATGGTTGGATAAATACCCACTTAGCTATGTTAAGCATCTTCCGATTATGAATTCGAATCATTCAACAATCTTTTATCAAACGGAGCCTCCCCAAAATCTTCGAAGGAGACCCTATCAGTTTGAAAACTGGTGCCTCGGTCACCCAGACATTCCTACCATGAATGCATCGGTTTGGCGAATACCTATTGCTGGTTCTACCATGTATTGTTTCACCAAACATCTATCATTACTCCGCCAGCAGATTAAACAATGGTGTTTGGATCATAAGGTAGTGTGGGGTATTGATTGGAAGGACCTTTCTGCGCAGTTAACTGCATCTGCTGTTAATATCGTCAATATTCCTCAAGGAAATGAGTTTATGAGCCAACGCCAACAACTACTAGACAAGGCTTCCATGGCACAATCTTACTGGTCGCAACGTTATAAAGATAAGTATATCCAGGATGGGGACCTTCCTACCAAATTCTTCTTTAACAAGATGAAACAGAAACAACGTTCTACATAGATCTATCTCCTGAAAAATGTGGAAGGTGAATGGACGGACGACGCTAATGTCATTTCCGACATTATCCTTAATCATTTCAAAACGGCCTATGCTACCTCTTCTATTCCAATGGCACCTAACCTGGCTCATGAGGAAGCCATTGATCTAGTATTTCGGGAAATGAATCTACCACACCTTTCGACAGTCCAACAACAGCAACTTCTGCTTCCTTTTTCCGAGGCAGAGATTCAAGCGGCAATGTTTGGGATTGGAAATGCCAAATCACCTGGGTTAGATGGTTCTACAGCTGAATTTTTTAAAACTCATTGGGACCTACTAGGGTTACCTGTGGTCCAAGCTGTTAATCGCTTCCTTACCACGGGGTTTATTCTTCACGAATGGAACCAAACGCTTATTGTCTTATTACCAAAAACTTCGAATCCTGAAGAGGTCGCTCAATTTCGGCCGATTAGCCTATGCAACACGATCTATAAATGTGTGTCCAAATGTTTAGTGAATCGGCTAAGACCGCTGCTCCCTGATCTAATCAGTGAATATCAAAGTGCCTTCATACCGGGTCGTCATATGGAAGACAATGTCTTGATCAGTCACGAAATGACTCATGTTCTAAATAAACATAGGCGTGGCAATGTGCATCTTGCTGCCCTCAAAATTGATATGAATAAAGCTTATGATCGTGTTAACTGGATATTTCTTTTAAAGGTTTTACAGGCATACGGGTTTCCTGCTCATTGGATAACATTGATTCATCAATGTATTTCCACCGTCACCTATCACATTCTTATCAATGGCCAAGTGTCTGAGGCGTTCACTCCCACATGTGGGCTCCGGCAGGGTGATCCCATTTCTCCTTATTTGTTTCTGTTCTGTATGGATATCCTGTCCCGCATGTTATCACTTGCTACGGATATTCGGCACTTTGACGGGTTTAAAGCACACAGGTATGCACCTTCTATATCTCATCTTTTTTTCGCTGACGATGCTGTTCTGTTCTTCAAAGCCTCAGTTAATTCTTGTACTGAGATCTCCAAGCTCTTGGCACGGTTTTGCAATATATCGGGGCAAATGATTAGTCTGCGTAAATCCTATGTAAAATTTAGCCCAAACATACCCGATACCATGGTCGATACCTATAAAGGCATTCTCCAATTGGATGCTCAACTTTCTTTGGGCACATATCTTGGGACACCAGTAGACATTCAAGGGAAAAAGTCTCTCCATTTCCATTATCTACTGGATAAAATATCTCAACGAATTACCGCCTGGAGTCACTCTCCCATATCTCAAGCTGGGAAGATAATACTTATCAATTCTGTCCTTATTGCTTCAATTGCTCACATTTTATCAGTCTTTTTGCTGCCTACAACAATTGCTCACAAGGTAGATGCCATGATAGCCAGGTTTTTCTGGACTAATCATTCAGGTAAAGGAATAACATGGAGACGGCAGGAGATATTGCATATGCCCAAAGGAGCGGGGGGTCTCGGATTGCGTAGTATCACGGTTCATAATCGAGCGTTATTGATTAAAAAGGTCTGGCGTATTCATCAAAACTCTGACCTCCTCATCAGCAAGGTCTTTACTTCTCACTCCCTGGTTTCTTCGCCAAAATTGTCTACTCTACGTCCTTTACGAGGTCAAAGTTCTTGGGGTGCACGGAGTCTAGGTCAAGCTGAAAAGGTTCTTCTTGCTAATTATGCGTGGAAAATTGGGAGAAATTCATGCCTTCAGGCTGGTCAACACCGATGGATTAATGGTAAGGTGCCGATATTCCGCGATCAGATCACACTTCGTACTGCGGCTACTGTAACTATTGGTTCTCTAATATTACCTCATCAACAAGGATGGAATGTTCCCCGATTATGTTCTCTCTTCACTCCTACAACGGTTAGTGCTATTCGAGGATTAGAGTTGCCCCGGCTTCATAATCCATCCGACATGCCTTTCTGGCCTCTTACAACATCTGGTACATATACAACTAAATCTGGTTACTATCTTTTATCTCGACAAACTGATATCTGTAGCATGACACCCCCTCTGGTTTCGAAAGTATTTCGCATACTATGGGGTTTGCGCATCATGCCTAAATGGAAAATTTTCTTATGGAAGCTGTGGCACAACAGTTTAGCAACGGTTGCTAATCTTTCGTATCGAGGCATGTCTGTTTCGGATGACTGTCCAAGTTGTAATTTGGAACCTGAGACTTGCCAACATCTCTTCAGATTGTGTCCATTGGCTATTTCGGCTTGGAGAACAAGTCAATTGAGTATCATTTCCAATTCAGTTACTTATGTCTCCTTCAAAGACTGGCTTATTGCATGGATACTATACCTTTACTGTATGGATGGCTACTCTGGCGACCGTTTACCTATTTTTGTTGCCACGCTATGGGCCATCTGGCAAAGCCAGAATAATTTGGTTTTCAATGGTATAATCCCTGATGGTAAAATCTTACACTCCATTATGCAACAAGGAATGCAACAACATGTAACCTTTCTTACCAAACCTTTGGCCTGTCATAGGGCTCTGGCAGAAGGTCCGGGTCCTCCAGGGTTCCTAATGGCGCATTTTGGATCTTCTTTTTCTGGGGTTCCCCAACTACATATTCAAGTAGATGGTTCTTGGGCCAAGCAATCACCGTTAGCGGGTATTGCTTGGGTGGCTCAGATTGGTACTAATCATACTCACCAAGGGAAGGGCATTTGCATACTTGCTGACTCTGCATTACTCGCTGAAGCTATGGCCTGTCTCGAGGCCTTGGTTTGGGCAAATGGCCAGGGATATCAACGAGTTGCAGTTCATACTGATTCTGAGATTGTTGTCCAAAGCTTACGTAATCCACGAATACAACCGACAACGATTGCCTGGACACTCAACGATGTTCGTTCAATTGGCGAGCAATTTCACTGGTGTCGAATAACAAAGGTCAATCGTTCGCAGGTTCAGATAGCACATGATTTGGCTACTCGGGCCAGAAAGGGACAACTACCAATTGTCCACCTGTAATTGCTTTAATTGCTTTCTTGTATTAACTGCTTTCTTGGTTTAACCTTCTTGTACGTTTTTCCGATGTCCAAAAAAAAAAAAAAAAAAAGATATAGGAAAACGAGAATTAATTGCATTTTGAAAAGCAAATATGTTTTTTTTTTTTTATTTTTTTTTTTATACAAGAAAGAAAAAAACTAGGGAGGAACCCAAGAATTAGGCCACCCTAAAGCATCCTTGCGGATGATTGTAGAAAAAGATAGATCAGAAATCTCAAACCAGTATGTAATATAATTTGATAAGTGACCACGATGAGCCATCCAGTCTGCTGCCGCATTTGCTTCCCTAAAAACATGATCAATTTGTACTTCCGCAAACCGACCCATATCCTGAATCGCATCAAGAATGATGGAATGAATCGACCAAGGAATCTTCCAGAGACGCTTGATAGCGTTGATGACAGACAGATTATCCCCTTCCACAATAAGTTTAACAATACCAAGAGACAAAGCCCCACGCAACCCTTCCCTGAGACCCCTAGCCTCAGCTTCGAGAATAGAAGACGCTACCCCAAGAGCCCCCGCCCCACACAACTGGACAGCACCAGACGAATCTCGGATAACAAAACCAAAAGCCGCTTGACCATTAGCCAATTTAGAGCCATCAAAATTTAATTTAAAGCAGCCGAGGCGGGGAGGGGACCACACCACCTGCTCTCTAATTCTCACCTTAGCCTTCTTGCGATCAATAAAGGAAACGCAAGAATCCACACCTGCCACTACCGCACTAGAAATAGAAAGATTGAGAGCAAACGCTTTAATCATATGACTAACCTTTTGCGGGGACAACGCCTCTTGCCTGAAAATAACCCCATTCCTCGCATACCACACAAACCACCAAACAATGGCCATACAATCCACTTGGGGCACAGAGAAGGAGGATTTTACCAAAAATAGAAAACTATGGAAAGAGGTTCCTTCCTCAGAGGGCGGCGGAATGGGCCAATTTAACATCACCTGGAGATTGGCAAAAACATCGCACGTAAAAGGGCACGTAGAAAACAGATGAGCAGCGTCCTCCGAATGATGATTACAAAACACACATTCTAGAGGAAGAAAACATGGCTTAGCTCTAGTCTCTTCTTTGTAGGAAGCCCATTAAGGGATAACTTCCACAGGAAAAATTTTATCTTTGGGGGGATGCTCAACTTCCAAATCCAACCAAAGGGAACATGAGGAACCTGCTGATTTCTATGACCTTGGAGAAGGTCTACACCCGACTTGACAGAATAAATTCCATCCGGAGCTAAACCCCACACCCTTTTATCAGAGGAGCTATTACTGGGAAGGAAATATTTCGTTATCGCAGTAACAATCTCAGACTGAACAACCTGCCTGAGCAAAGCAGAATCCCACTGATGATTGCGGTCAATAAAATGACAGACTTTTAAATCCTCCGAACCACTAGGGACACTACAACTATCCGCCAGGGCATTATCAAATATCCAATTATCAAACCAAAAAGAAATATTCTCCCCATTCCCTACTATCCACCGTAGCCCCTTCCGAAAAACACTACGTAAACTCATCAATCGTCTCCATTGCCAGGAAACATTGGCTTTAACTTTATAAGTGAATAAATCCTCATTCTTAAGATATTTTCTGTTGACCAACTGAACCCGTAAATTATCTGGAGACTCCAGAATCTTCCATAGGAGCTTAAATTGCAACGCATTATTGGTAGTCTTTGCCTTCCTAAGGCCTAGACCACCTAATTTTTTCGGTCTACAGACTTTATCCCACCCTATCAAATTTGGGGACTTAGCATCAGGAACTTTATTCCAAAAGAAATTACGGTAACACTTGTCCAGAGAGGAAAGGATAGTAGGCGGAAGAGAAAAACTTTGCATTAGATAATTAGCTTTCGTAGCTAAATTAGATTGAACTAAAACAGTTCTCCCTGCTTGAGATAATGAGTTAGCTTTCCATTTAGTCAACTGAGAAGTAACTTTTTCCTGCAAATCAGCAAATGTAGCGTTTGTAACTTTTGAGTCGATAATTGGACAGCCTAGATACTTACCCAAAGAAAAGGATTTTTCCATCTGCAAAATAGCGGCAAAATTTGCGGAAAAAAATTCCGTCACATTAGCCGTACATTGAAAAGCCGATTTATGAAAATTCACAAGTTGACCGGACATTGTACAGTACTTATCTAGAATCGCTTTGATAGTATTACAGCTTTCTTCCGAAGCTTTGGCAAAAATCATTGTATCATCAGCAAAAGTTAAAAAAGGAATTCTCACTCCTGAGTGTCCTAGAGTGACTCCTACAGCCTTAGACCCATAAAGACTAGCCTGCTGTAACTGTCTAGCCAAAATTTCCGCACATAAAATGAAGATGTACGGAGATAAAGGATCACCTTGCCGAATTCCTCTTTGAGGAAAGAAAGTTTGACCCGGGATACCATTAACTAAAACTGAAAAAGAAACCGTTGTAATACACTGCCTTAGCCATTCGACCCATTGATCACAGAAACCTAATTTGGTGAAAGTGGCAAAAATATAGTTCCATTCTAACCTATCATACGCTTTCTCCATATCCAATTTAATAGCCAGCCACCCTGAATTCCCTTTCTTATTCCTAAACGAGTGGAATACTTCGTGTGCTAGAAGAATATTGTCTTGAATCAATCTCTCCGGGACAAAAGCCCCTTGCAAAGGGTGGATAATCTTACCTAAGACTACCTTTAGTCTATTACCTAGAATTTTAGCAATAATCTTATAAATAGTTGAACACAAACTAATTGGTCTAAAATGATTAGGATTAGACGGGTTATCTATTTTAGGAATCAAAGTGATAAAAGTATGATTAATTTCCTTAAGCATTTTCCCTGAATGAAAGAAAGCTCTTATTGCTCTAAAAACCGAGTTACCGACTAGGGACCAATACTTTTGAAAGAAGAAGGGTGGGAAGCCATCCGGCCCAGGAGCTTTATCAGGCGCTAAATCAAACGTAGCTTCCTTAACCTCCTCATATAAAACCTCTTGACACAAAAAAACGTTATCTTCTTCGCTTATAATTTCATCTAGAAGGGCAAAATCTTGATTAATATCAAAAGCACACCTAGAATTAGCAGTAAAATGTTGTTTAAAAGCTTCGGTAAAACACTCTTCAATTCTTGCCGGATGCGAAAGTACTATCCCGTGAGGGTCTTGAATGGAAGTAAGGAGATTTCTATTTCGCCTAATAGAGGCACACGAATGATAATACTTAGTATTGGCATCACTCAATTTAATATGATTAGCTTTGGCCTTAACCTTCCAATGTATATCTTGAAAATGGAGTAGCTTAGCTTGCTTTAATAGGAACTTAGTTTGAAGAGATATAAGCTGGGGACACTCCTCATTGAGAACTAAAGCACTTTGAATGGTCTGCAACCTATCTTCCACATTTCTAAGTTGACGGAATATATTGCCAAACCTCGTGGTCGACCATTTTTTAGCCCTTTCCTTTAGAAGCTTACACTTCTTAGTAAAACAATACATAAACGATCCTTGAAAACGTGTACACCAAGTTTTCTTTACTAAGCAATCAAAATCTTTTCGAGTAGTCCATAATTGGTTAAACTTGAAAGGGGGAGCTTTTCTAACTTGTCTAATTTTTAGAGATAGGGAGACCTGACAATGATCAGATGAGGAGAAGTTATGATGAACCAGTTTTGCATCTGGGAACAAACTTAGCCAATCAATACTTACTACCCCTTTATCTAGTCGTTCTAGTATATTATTGGGCCCATGAGATTTTTTCCTCCACGTAAATCTACTACCATTAAACGGGAGTTCAGTGCATTCTAGAGAATTTAATAAAAGATTCATAAATGTTAGGCGGGAAAAAAGGAAAGATGAACCTCCTTGCTTATCATCTTGTGAACTAAGTTCATTAAAATCTCCTAAAATTAAATATGGACTATCTAACAACTTAATGTACTCAATTAATTCATCCCAAAAAACTTGTTTAAGCGCAAAATTTGGAGGTGCATAAATAAAAATGGCCACAAAAGAACATTCCATATCTAATAAGCTAGTATTGCAAGCAATAAATCTATCACTCTTATGAATTACTGACAAAAGAAACGGATTGGACGCATTGTCTTTCCATAGGAGCCAAATACCCCCCGCCAAACCTATAGAAGGAATATAGTCAGAGTGATGGAATCCACAATGTCTAACACAACCATCACTTGGAGGAACTTGTGATTTAGTTTCACATAACATCATAATTTGAGTTTGTTGTGACAAACTAAAATCCTTAACCTCTTCCATTGCCAGATGTCTTCTACTCCCCCTTATGTTCCAAAAACTTATATTCATGAAAATTTAATAGAAACTCCACCCCCTACATGGCCTAAACCCGTAACTCTACAAGAACTTTGGATAAAGCTAAAAAGAAACGAGCTATGCTTCCTAATAACCCATACCACTTTCGGACAAAACTTGCAACCAAAAAAACTACCCAACTGAAAATAGTCAAGACAAATGTCAATGCTAAAAGGAAACAAAAAAACTCCAGCAGCAGGTATCTTAACAATTACCTTATCAATTAACCAGCGCCTACTAAACAACAAATCACATGATTGATAAAAAAAACAAAACATCATTAAAAAACTGACTAAAATAATTACAATAGAAGAGCTGCAACAAATTACAACCATGAACAGCTCAATAAACCTGATCAACAGAATTACATTAAACCATGGCCACAGCCAACTACAGTTCAAAATACAAATAAACTGGATGTCACAGACCCAAATGAGAATATGGAAGATTACAAAATATGTGAAACCTAAATTCAAGCTTCTCACTCGACTAGAAAGAGATGAAAAACAGGTTTCCCATGGCATTAAAATTACCAAACTATTCACAATCCACCAGCAATGGAGCAAAACTAATGCCTTCACCTCACCAACTTCCACAATTAACCAACACAAATAAAGAACTAGCTGAAACCACAATGACATCCCAAAAAACATACTACCAGAGTTCATAAAACATATTAGGCCTTTGATCTCTTCAGACCTGAAGAGGCGGAATCATCCTCACTATTACCTTTCCTCCTCTTAGCTGCACTAGAAAGAGAGGTGGGTTCCATAGGGAGATCCTGCTCAACACCCAAAGTACTGATATGCTTAACAATAGAACTAGCTGAATCAATAGAATGAAAGGAGGATTCATGATTCACAGCCACATCATCACAGCCCTTCTCATCATGCAGAATCATTGTATCATTCTCCACATCAGACTCAAACATAGAATACCACCAAACTGAGATTCATCAAATGAATCAAGGGACCAAACTGATTACCTTGTAAATACTCACCTGGGTAGATAACTTGCAGCGGGATAGGAGAGAGTTCAACATTAGTACCCATGGGTGGAGCAAGATCACAGCCTACACCCTCACCAGCCTCCTGAGAGGAGTAATCCATCAAGGCAGCTTGGAAATCAACAGAGGAAGGTAATATAGGAGGGAATGCCACAATGTCAGGATCATCATCAGAGTCAGAGCCACAGCCATACTGAGGAGCAGCAGCAAAAACAAGGGCCTTACCTATCCCTTTACCATGAATAGGAGCTTTAACAGAAGTAGCATTCAATGAAACAGTATCCTTAAACACAATACCCACTTCTTTTTTCTTAACAAACTTAGGACCAGATTTATTAAGTCCACCATCTTTAACAGGAGCAGAATACTTAGCATTCCTATAAACTGACTTAGGCTTAGCTTGCACCACATTGGCTTCCACAGCCCTGGTAGCAAGATTAACTTGCCTGTTAGCCAGAGAAAGGATCTCAATCAAGTGCTTTTGCTTTGGACTTTTCAGAAGAGAAACAGTGATTTCTTTTTTTGGGGCATTTAACAGATAGCAAGTATCAATAGTGTGATCTTCAAGACCACAAAATGAACAACCAGCACTAAAATCCTCATACCATATCACATAACCACATTTGTGCCCCCCAGCTCGAGTTAACTCAGCAAATTCTAACAAGGGCTCAGTAATATCAACCCTAATACATGCTCTTGCAAATCTAATCTTGTTTCTTAACAATGAATTCGAATCCAACTTAACTAGCACCCCCACATTATTAGCAACAAACAGATTAGCCAAGCATTCAAAATTTAAAAGCTCAGTTGGAAATCTAGGGATACGCACCCACAAGTCCACCCATTTGATCTCTTCAAGGAAGGGATCAAAATTAGGTCTCCAAGCTTGAAGAACAAACAAATCGCCTTGGACATGCCAAGGTCTTTCAGCCCACACTAAAGCAACATCATTAGGGTTTGCAAACTTTAGAAGGATCCAATGATTACCCATTTCTAGAAAATCAATGTCACCCTTAACAAACTTCCACTCAGACTTGGTGCGAGAAATGATAGTACGAACATCTAAGGGCTCACCTAGCATCTTACCGATCAAACAGGACTGAGAAAGCTCCTTAATATCTTCCTGCACCTGGGCTAAATGATCCACCGCAACTGACTCCGGGAAAGCAGAATCAGACGGAGGATCAGCAGCCTCATCATTCATCAAACCAACATTAGTAACATGATTAAGAGAAGAGCTCTCGTCAGGAACTCGAGAAAACTCCTGAGACTGAGTCTCATTCGTCATAGAGATTCCTGGCTCAAGTATAGCAGCCTTAAAGTTCAAAACCATAATAAAGAAAGAGACTTGGAAGGAAAATTTATAAAGCCAGAAATATAAGAAACTATAGAACCAAAATGAGAGAGGGGAGTGAAAAAGATTTGTGGTTAAACAACTCACCTTCTGAAGACTTATATAGTGATGAATATCGGAAACCTCATCAAGGAAATACTGCTGAGAAATTTGATAAATGTTACTTACCATCGCCATAAATGCAAAGTTGCCACTCTGGAGGGAGTTTCTGAGATCTTGATGAGCAGCACGCCAAAAATCAACAAGATTTAGGAGGAACCCAACAAGGACAATGAATGACAACACCCCAAAAGACTCCCTAAACTCACTCATCACTCCACTTCTCTGCAGATTATTAAATGCACTGCAAAACCTCACCCAATTAAAAGCCCCAAATCTCATAGAAAACCCTAGAATGAACCAAATCAGAAGGAGAAAATAAATTCCAGCCTGGATATCATCATTAGAGGCTATAAAACATAGCTCTAATTGCGAAACAACCCTATAAACATAGGGTAGAGATGAATTAACACACTTGATTACCGTAGCTTTCATAGCCCTAATCAACGAGACTAGGCTAATATAACTACACGCTTCACACTTAAAACAACAGAATCGACTCTTTGGTGAATAAATTTGTGAAATCACACTCGAATTGCAGCATTTATCAGTGAAGGACAATTGATGCAGAGACTTTAGAGAAAAAACTAGGGTTTCCCTCTGAACAGAATGGGGCTTTTTTTTTCTTTCGCTCTTTTTTTTCTTTCGCTTTCGCTTTCGCTTTCTCTTCCTCTCTCTAACTTTCTCTCTCTTCATCTTTTTTTACAATCTTTTATTGTGTAAAATTACTTGAAAAGCAAATATGTGATATAGTCGAAAGAGAAACATCATAAAAAATGGTGACCTCTTTATGTCGATCTTCCTTTTTCTGGTTTCATCTCACCAACTTTTTGTAATTCTTGGAAAGCAGTTGACCCTAAAATTTTCACTTTTACTTTTCTTAATAAAAAGGCTTCCTTTGTTATGGGTTAAAAAAGCATAGGAAAGCTGGCAAAAATATGTCGTAATAGACAATGCACAAGACGCTAACATGCAATCATGCGAAGGGCAAATATTTTATTTGGAACAAAGAAAAAGACTTAAAATAAGCATAATTACTTCACATATGTTTCATCCTTCTCATTTTTTTAACAGATAAGAAAAAAAAAAATTCAGTTGGTCTCGCACGAAGCCCTACCCATTATAAGTTTACAACCAAATACTCCTAATTCTCCTCTTTTTAGATTTTAAGTAAATGTTTGGAGTAGAAATTAAATTCTAAATTTCATTAAAGGAGATGAAATGGCTCACCACTTGAGCTAACTCCAAATGCAGTTTCATCCTTCATATGCCAGCAAGGAGTATTATTGTCTACTTGAGAAGCAAGTTGTATACTACTAATATTATTAAGGCTTTTCCTATTAACTCCATATATAAGTCAAGGAGAATAATTGTAGACTGTGCCTGGTGAGAAAAAAAATCAAGACATTAGTGTCCGGATTCCAGCTTAAGGTATATATTATTTCGAAAAGAATGAATTTCAAAGTTATAGGATGATTAGGTTATTGTTGTAAGTCACTGGTCATTTTGATGGGACGTGAAGTGGGTATTATCCCCACATAAATATATATAAAAAATATATTTAACATCCATAAATTGGACATAATTATTAACCGTTTGTATTTACTACAAACCGTCTGTAATTTTTCCAATACATCCCTAAACTACCCCTACATATATCACTCACTCTCACTCTTACTTTCACTCTAACTCACTCTCAATCTCACTCTCCGTCTCACTCACACTCTCAGTCTTCTCTTACTTCACCCCAACCACCACCGCGACCACCGCCACTGCGAGGACACCCACACCAAAAACGTGACAACCACCACCACCACCGCGACAACCACGCCTCCCTCACTTTCTCTGGAAACATTACGCCACCACCAACACCCCTGAGTTGTCCGGATTTGAGGAGCATGAGCCCAAGAAAAAAGGTGAAAGAAGTTGTGGAATCATCAACCCAAGTTACTTTTAAATCTTTCCGTCGCAAAACACCCAAGGTACGCCGTTGTGTAGAATAATCTCTCGAAAAAGTTCGACGCAACGGAAACAATTTTTTTTTCGTTTCCTCCACCGAGGAAACAATTTTTTCGTTTCCTCCACCGAGGAAACAATTTTTTTTGTTTCCCCCTTGGAGGAAACGAACAGGATCTACATTTTCTTGGTGGAGGAAACGAGAAGAGGTTTCAGTTCAATCGTAACAAACCCTTTTTTTCGTTTAATCCACCTAGAAAACGAAGATCTGTTTGGTTTCCTCCGTGGAGGAAACAAAAAAGACGTAAGTTTCCTATGTGGAGTAAACGAGAAATAAATTTCTTTCCATTTTGGCACCGTTTTTTTAATTTCGAATAATGTAGCATGTTATTCTTATGTATTGTTTTAATTTTAGTGAATAAATTATTAGAATGTCAATAATTATAAACTATTTAAATTTGTTTGAGCATGTTAGTACTGATATTATCATGTTAATATGTAATAATAATATTTAGTGATATTAACATGTTATAATTCGTAATTATATTCGCTAATGTTGATAGCTTTTTATAATTCGTAATTATATTCGCTAATTTTGATAACATGTTATGATTTGTAATTATATTCAATAATGTCTAGCATTTTCTATCATTTAATCATATTCAATAACGTAACATGTTAGTATGTTATAAGATTTAGTTATATTAGCATGTTACGCGACAATTTAGAGATCGATGTTGGTTAGTTACAATTACTAGTAATTACAATATAATAACAACGATCGTGCGTCAATATTGAATTAAATATATTAAATAGATTCAAATAATTAAATAATAATCACTAATTAACATAATTGATAATTAGGCTCAATCAAGGGCTTTAGACAACGATAGTGTGGTTCTTAAGGACTCTGGGCTACGACACACTACATCTTGTGGTGTTGATGCATCTATTAGGAGATCAAGGGCACAACATCGGGTTAGGCCAACTCCTATTCCTGAGGATGCGCCTCACAGTCCGGGTGGGGATATCGCTGATTAGGAGGAGTTAGAAGATGCTTTGAGCGGTGCTGTAGATGAGGTGGGTGAAGCCACCTTCCATTTGACTATGAGGAAAGGTAGAGGAGCACTAGTAGAAAAAGGACGATTTGCGTCGCTACGGCCCCAACTGCATAATCACTTGCATCATACATTATCTCGAAAGGGAGTTCCCAATCAGGAGAACGGATAATAGGTGCAGCTATCAAAGCTTTCTTGATCCTGTCAAATGACTTAAGACACCCATCAGTAAAATCAAATGGAGCATCCTTAAGAAGGAGCTATGTTAGTGGTTTAGCAAGATCTGAGAAATCCTTAATGAAGCGGCGATAAAACCCCGCATGACCAAGGAAACTGCGGACTCCTTTAACATTATTAGGTGGGGGTAATTGCTCAATCACTTGGACTTTAGCGCGATCCACTTGGATGCCTTTATCAGAAATAATACGGCCTAAAACAACGCCTTCAGTCACCATAAAATGACATTTTTCCCAGTTTAAGACCAAATTACATTCTTCACATCTTTTCATGACTTTAGTGAGATTAACTAAGCATGTATCAAACGTAGAGCCATACACACTAAAATCATCCATAAAGACTTCCATAATAGACTCTATGAACTCAGAAAAGATACTCATCATGCAACGTTGAAAGGTAGAGGGGCATTACACAAACCAAAGGGCATTCTACGATATGCAAAAGTGCCATAAGGACGGTAAGGTTGTCTTTTCTTGATCATCAGGATGAATGGGAATTTAAAAAACCGAATACCCATCCAAGTAAAAAATATTGTGACAGCTAACCGTTCAAGGATTTGGTCAATAAAAGGTAAAGGGAAGTGGTCTATTTTAGTGGTCATATTGAGTCTCCTATAATCTATACACATACGCCATCCAGTCACTGTTTGAGTGGGAATTAACTCATTCTTTTCATTTTTCACAACAGTCATACCACCCTTTTTCGATACCACTTGTACAGGACTTACCCACTTAGAATCAGCAATAGGATAGATAACACCTGCATCGAGTAGTTTCATCACTTCTTTCTTAACTACTTCTTGCATGTTTGGATTCAATCTCCTTTGTGGTTGAATGCAAGGTTTATGACCATCCTCGAGGTGTATCCTGTGCATACAAAAATCAGGGCTTATACCCTTCAAGTCATCAATAGTATACCCAATGGCGTTCTTATGAGTTTTCAAAACAGTCAAAAGTTAGGAGAGTTGGCCGTTATCAAGTGCAGCACTGACTATTACAGGATTTAACTCATGTTCATCTAAAAACACATGCTTCAAATGAGAGGGGAGAGGTTTAAGTTTATGTTTCTTTACCTCAGTATTACACGCAGATTGAACTAACCTCT
Source organism: Beta vulgaris subsp. vulgaris (assembly GCF_026745355.1). Classification (NCBI taxonomy): domain Eukaryota; kingdom Viridiplantae; phylum Streptophyta; class Magnoliopsida; order Caryophyllales; family Amaranthaceae; genus Beta; species Beta vulgaris. The sequence goes on from NC_079202.1 coordinate 12,450,574, forward strand.
TTAACTTGTGGCATTCACTAAGGTCAACCTCTTCACTTGCCAGAGCCTTCTTAATAGCAGCGATCTCATTACTCCAAATACTACCTTCACTTGATAAAAAAATCAAGACAAAGTACCGCCTCCAAGGGATCTCCAGAGAGAGCTTAAGGCATGTTATCATGGCAAATCACATCAACCACATCAATACTATAACATTTTTCATCTAGCATAAGACTTTTTAAAGCGGTGCTCAGATTAAAAGTGACTTCATCATCTCCTACCGATAGTGTATGTTTACCATTTTTCACATCAATTATTGCACCTGTAGTATGGAGGAAGGGCCTAGCCAAAATGATCAGAATTTGTGTGTCTTCCTCCATGTCAAGCACAACAAAATCAACAGGAATAAAAAAATTTCCTACCCTAACATGCACATCTTCTAGAATACCAAGGGGTTATTTAACAGATCTGTCAGCCATTTGCAAAGTAATGTTAGTGACTTTTAAACTTCCCATGTTTAATTTCGATAAAACAAATAATGGCATAACACTCACACTAACACCTAAATCACACAATGCTTTATCAATGAATAGTCTACCAATGTGACAAGGAATAAAGAAACTATCAGGATATTTTAATTTTGGTATAGACTTATTTTGTAAAAAGGCAATGCATTCCTTAGTAAATGCAACTGTCTCTACCTCATTAAAAACCCTTTTCCTAGTCAAGATATCTATCATGAATTTTGCATAAGCAGGCACTTGAGTAATTAGTTCTGTAAAAGGAACGGTTACAAAAAGATTCTTGACGACTTTCAAAAACTTTCCAAATTGTTGGTCTAGCTTACTCTTGAGTTGACGATTTGGAAAAGAAAGTTTGATAGGAGGAACCTCAATAGCATGTTGTTTGGCCTCATTTGTTTCTCTATGTTTAGTCACTTGCTTAGAGTTGTCCTTATCAGTTTTTGGTTAATCTTAGACCCGTGTTCCATCGTTTTTCGCACTCACAGTATCATGAGTAGGCATGGATGGTCCATTATATGAAAACCAATGCGGAGGGTGATGGCGTTTGCCGATCTGTTGGCCGGATAGATTTTGCTGGTAGAGCACAATGCTGTCGAGTAGAGTTCGAAGTAGCCAACTGTGTTAACTGGTTCTCCAACATCTTGTTGTGAGCTAGAATGGACTCAATTTGTGCCTTGTCATTTTGTCTGTCTTTTTGCATCTGCAGCATCATATTCCTCATCTCAACCATCATGGGATCGGCAGGAGGTGCTTGTGGAGATGGATTGAATTAAAGGTGGTCTAGAGAAACCAGGGGGTTGTTGAGAAGGTTGTTGGTAATATCTCTAGTTCAATGGTTGTGCCTGTGGTTGTGGTGCAGAGGATTAAGAACATTAATGCTCTTGTATGACAAATTAGGATGATTTATTAATCCCAGATTACACGTGTTGGAGCATGGGTTGTTCGGCCGAAATGACTAGAAAGCATTAGCTTGTTCGAGCGCACTCCGACACTGTTGTGACCAATGTCCAACTATACCACAATTGTCACAGAAGATCTCAGATGTAGTTCCTAAAGCAGCAATAGTCGCGGGAGAGGTGAGTTGCATATTGTCGAGCTTATTATCAATAACATTCATCTGTGCAACCAATAGGGATATAGAATCCATCTCATGCTTGTCGCCCTTATTAGCAAGTCCTCGAGGGTTGCCATGTTGAGAGTTATGAATAGTCATTTCCTCGATTAGGTCAAATTTGGCCAGATTTGATTGTTTAGAGATAATACATTCAATAGGAATTAACAAACATCATCAAATATCAATACTTTATAAACATCCCTTCATAATTAATCATGGATCCCCTAAACCCTAGAAATAAACTACTCAATCATATTTGAAACAAACATACTGATGGTGAAATAAGTAAACATGATGAATAAACAATCAAGAACTAAATACGAATAATAAGGGAAGAGAAAGAATAGCAACTGTAGAAAAAATCTTGTGAAATCCACACTTCTATTGAAAGTTAAATGAATAAAAAAGAGAAAAAGTAATACTAATAATAAAATGTCGTTCTTTAATTATGAAAAGATAAGTATTTACATATCCATCAAAAACTGGCGCAACAGGCGCTCAAAAATGCCTTAAAAGATTCCGCCCGACTAACCTAGGCGGATTTCGCCCGACCGGGCGGTCATCAAGTGTACAATTTCTTCGCCACACCCGACCGGGCGGATTTCAGTTCTACATTTCACATGTTCTCATCTCGCCCGACCAACCAGGACGGATTTCGCCCGATTGGGCCCGCAAGTAAAATTTTATGGCTTCTTTCAAGTCTCTGCATTTGGCTAAGTTAAATCGCCCGACCTACCGGGGCGGATTTCGCCCGGTCGCGCCGTCATCAGCTTTTGACGCCCAAAATCCGATCTTTAAAGTATTACAACTTTTGCGTTATTTGTCTGAATTAAGCTAGTGACCCCTCCTTGAAAAGCTTTTGAACCATAGAATCCAACTAATGCAGAGTGATCGTGCTCCCAAAAACACATCATCTCTTGTAGTGGTATAAAAGAATAGGAAATGCCCCTAAACATGCTAATTCCTACAAGAATTAATCTGGGACTACAAGCACACTACAAACAGCACATTAGTACAAAAATGGCTCTGAAGAGCGCAATTAAGACCAATAATTCATGAGGGACGGGGGAAAAATCTCTATATAAAATAGACATATCACATACCGCTAATGCCAAGGCACGTCCTCCCAAAATAGGGAGTGACGCACTTTTCCCCCGTATGACTATACCCAGCCCGGGGGGTGTGACTATTTAGGCGACCCCTCCTATAGGAACATCCACAGGATACGGGGTACACGAGATTTCCTCCCGACTTTTATGGTGGTTGGGAACCCCATGGCCCTCCCTTGCCTGAGGATGAGACCCCGATCGAGCTTGATTATGATTGGTGCCGCCTCGATGAGGGCGGGCGAAGGGGATCCTAGATCGGCCCCTTGGATCGCCTACCTCCTTTTTTTTCCATTGCATTATTCCTTGGTCTCACCAAGGTCGGTTTTTCATTCATGTTGGAGGTGTACTTTGCATTATGTTTGATCTAGGGGCGCAATTTTAGGGTTCATGGCTCGGGGCCATTGCAAGCTTAAGTAGTTATTAAGCTACGTGTTGAGCTAGATATATATTTTTTATTACTCTTTTCTATTTTTTCCTTTGGTATATAATCTTGTTAGAGCCAATCTTTTTTTTAGCTGATGACTTTTCTTAGCAAGTATCCAGAGATGAAATCGAGGTTTAGGATGCTTTGTTGCTTCGAATATTGAAATTGGCCTCTATTGCTTCAGTGATGGGTGAGATCGTTCCAACTCCCTTTTAACTACTTGCTTGCTTAAGTTTAGGATAGTTTACAAATGAGATAATTGCTCGAGGTTACTTGGCTTCAATTTTTACATTGGTGGTTATGAACACCATCAGGGTTTTAAGTGCTAAATTTCTTAGTGATTGTGTTGATTACGTGCCATTACCTCGTTGCTTTCATCTCTCGCCAAAAAAAAAAAAGAAAACGTATGAACCAAGGTAATTTTTTTATAAATAGTTTTCCTTTATTCATTTCTTTTGCTCATATGTTGAGAACAATATCATCAAACTTTAACTCTTTGAATGTTTTTAATCCTAGACATTAGAAGTCTGCATGCTTTGAGATATCTATGGTTGATTTTAGGATACTCTATGTTTAGGTAGAAATAAAAACTTTTTGGGAGTACAAGACCTTAATTCATGGATTGTGGTATAATGGTGTTGCTCTCTCTAGTGATTTGAAGCCTTAAAGGTAGTATTTGCTTGAATATCCCATGTGAGGAATTTCATAAAAATCCCCAACATTTATTTTGAGTGCATGGATCGCCGAATTCGCATACTTCTATCGAGAACTTGATTCTAATCTATCTAAGATCGCCACTGAGCCACTCTAGGGAAAGATAAAAGGCGTTCATTTCA